>NC_142526.1:3210000-3315000 GCF_964205215.1 Stylophora pistillata | reverse complement strand
GGCATGATCCAAATAGTTAATATTAAAATCACCTACAATAATTGTCTCACGGTTCTGCAGATAAGCATTTTCAATATTCTTCTCGATCCTCGAATCGATGTCAATATTCGAAGAAGGTGGACGATATAGAGCACCTACCAGAAGCGGTCTTTTCGAATTGAAGGGGAAAATGTCCAGCCATAAAGTTTCAATCTCCCTCTCTTCCAGGTCAATGCGGCGGTTTTCTTTCAGCCTGAAGTTGACATAAGCTAGAATTCCACCACCGTGTTTTACTCCGGGTCTGTCCTTTCTGTACATCACATAGCCAGGAATTTCAAAAACAGAATCTGGAACTTTTGGTTTTAAGAAGGTCTCAATCAGAAATAGCACATCAATTTCAGGGTGGCTTGAGGTTAAGAAATGTCTTATCTGTTCAAACTTGGAATCAATCAATCTGTTGATATTCCACTCGCAGATCTTCAGGCCAACATTCGTTTTACCTTTACACTGTACATTGATTTGCTTGCTTTTCCGTTGAGCAATGTCTTCATTTGGGCCAGGGTTTGCCTCAACATCACCACTTAATATTACTCGCCGTGTGAGTTGGAAATTGCGGGAGTTATCCGTAGCATACGGAAAACGGTTCGAAAGATAATGTTTCCTGCGAGTGTTTGGTCGCATTGATGATTCGATTCTCGAAGGATTAAAACCATAGAAGGCATATTGTACACTGAAGGACTCAGCAGGCAGTTGATTCACAGACACACCATCCCAGTTTAAGAAATGAACAGACGCCAAAAGTAACAGGAAAGTAAAAAACTTCAAGGGACTCTGGAGCCACATTAACCCACAACCGACCGCCATCTTGCTTGAGCTCTTGGAATCGAACCTTAGACCTCGAAGTCGAGAGGTGACCAGGCTTTTAGAAATATTGATCATTTTATTATTGGACACGTTTTGTTTCGGACGAAAAGGACATATTTCCTAAATAAAGGTGAAAAAACGCCATTTCGCAACATGTTGCTCAGGAGAAGAGCATCGGAGCGTGGAATCCAAAGGTCTAAGGTTCCATTCCTCATGTGGACTCAAATTTTTTTTGTCCCACGTTCGTGACTAGACGAAAAACATCTTTCTATAATGTTCATTCTTTTAATCCACAGGTAGGCCTAAAGTCTCGCTTTCGTTTGGCCCGACTTATGTTGAAAGAGGCAAGAACGTCACTTTACCAAAATGCCAAGTGACTAGTTTCCCACCATCAGGGATCACGTGGTCAAAAGAGCACGGTGAGCTTACGCAATCCAGGGCTGTAATTAGAGATGGGCAACTGTCAATAATACATGCTCAAAAGGAAGACTTTGGCTTGTACAAGTGCAAAGCTTCAAATATTTTGGGGCATGATTCAGCTTTGACACATCTCAGTGTTTTGGAGCTGCCACGTTTCACAAAAAAGCCTCCTGCTCATCTTCGTGTTAGACCAAAACAAAACATTTCAGTCCCTTGTCGTGCTACTGGTGACCCTAAACCAAAAGTCACGTGGGTGAGAGAGAAGAGTGAGCTGCCCGTCGGAAGATCACGTGTCAGTGTGGATGGAACACTTCAGATTTGGAATACTGAAGATAAAGACTCGGGCAAGTACACTTGCACAGCAAGCTCAGGAGGATTGTTCAAAACGTCTTTTTTAATGCAAATGACTGTTTGGAAAGGTAAGGGGAGGTTTGATTCGATATCATTTTCATTAGGCAGTAATCTAAATGTAAAAAGCTTTATGGGACAATTGACACTAACTGACATTTCAAGTAATCTGAAGAGATGTCACAACCAGAATCAAGTGAAGGATTATTCGACAGTAAGACTGTGTTGGTGTGATTTTTAGTGTCATAGTTTGCTACGCAAGATCAAAAAATGTCAGCGTCTTTGCTTAGTTTTTAGTTCATTTTAAGACAATCCTTGAAACTGATTAGGAACCTCCAAACGCTGCCAGTTTTATACTTTATTCACATTATATGTGGTGCAGATGAACATCACTTGGTTTTTGAAGCGCACTTCTCATTTCAAAGTAATGAATTCCCTGGTAGTGAGAGATTAAATGCATACAGCCGGTGGGATTTCCAGAGCTCTTTTATTTAAAAAAAGGTATTTAGTTATCTGTCTCCAATCAATCACTCTTATGATATTACCTATACGCACGTTCCCTAGGTATTTGGTTCCAAATTTCTTTAATCAATGAAGACTATCAAGAAAATGCAATTCAAAACCTTCAAGAATTTATGATGACCGGAATGAATAAAGTATGTGAGCCAGTTGGTGTTGCGGACAGGAACAGAATACCAAACGCTAGAATGACGGCAAGCAGTTTTTACTCTAGTAGTTATCATCCTTATTACGGCCGACTGAATGAAAGTAGAGGATCTGGAGCATGGTGCTCTAAGACTAAATCTGATAGAACAGAATATCTTCAAGTTGATTTGGGTGCAGTGCGCTTTATTTGTGCGGTGGCCACACAAGGAAATCGGAAACAGGGTCAGCGGACCACCGCCTACAAAGTTCACTTGTCCACAAACGGTATGAATTGGAACACTTACAAAGAAACAAATATTGAAAAGGTATTGAAATACTAATTTACTGAATAGTTACAGCAAATCTACTCTCTTTTGTTGTAAAACTAGTATAAGTAAAACTAACCATTATTCTCCGACCATGATATCATTATCTAATATATTTTAGCTTGCAAATTAAATATTCCACAAACGCCGACGTGGTGTAACACCATGGCACGGTGTCTTCGTTTCTCAAGAAGGAAAGTATTTGAATGAATTAATTCCTCTCGATTAGAGCTAGCTTTTTACATGCCCCATCACCCCCTCCCCCTCACGCCTTCCCTTGGCACCTCTTTAATTAACCGGTAAATACAATCGGTGCACCATGATGAGGAGTTCAATTATTATTTTCTCTGTTTCGGTTTTCTTTATTTCAGGTGTTTCAAGGAAACTCAGATCAAAGCAGCATCGTGAAGCATTCACTCAGAACCGATTACAAGGCCAGATACGTTCGGTTTTATCCTGTAACACACCATGTATGGCCATGTTTGAGGGTTGAAATATTTGTGCGAAAGTGGTATATCAAAGATGTCTATTCATCCATCAGCACCGTACTAACTGAAAACAATAAATCTAATGGGAAATAAAAGTACATACACAAAGTCTACGGTAGGGAAAACAAGCAGTCAAATTCGTTCAAGCAAATACACCAACAGATGCCTGAACAAACTAGCCACTACACGCTGCTCTTTACAGTGGCCAATTCATTTTATCAAGTTATAGGGGAACAAGAGAAAAGTTCAAATCACCAGTCGGCGGCGAGTTATTCACAAACTTTTCGAGTAGATCCCAAGTAGGTTATCGCTATCGAACAAAGCCAGCCTTTTTTCCTGGAGGGTCAAACATGGATACAATCCTAATTTGCATAACCAGTAATCGGCTCTTTATCAATCGTTACAGTGCCCTGCTTTGATCTCGCTCTCAGCCAATCAGGGTGCACTAATCATCAGCTTCGGCCAGTAGTAAAAGGGGAATTTTTCCCCAAAAAGAGAATATTCCCGAATTTTAGGCCTGTCCTAATTGTGCTCCTTAAATGTTGGAAAGTTGCAGAATGGATGAAATGCCAAAATGTCGCTAAAAAATTTCCAATAACCTGAAAAGTTGCCACCCAAATTTCAAACGTTACTGCCTAATTTCTTAATATTTTTATAAAGCAGTTGATTGTAAGTTTTAGTTTCCATTCTTCGATCACAATAATTGCTGACATGGAAACCTAGCTTTAAAGAGTTACTTGTAAACATCGGCGAGATGTTCTTTAGGCGCCGCCTAACGGCACAAAACATATGGTTCATTTGACGTCTTGCCGAACGAAACGTTGGCAAGTAAATAACAGGTTTAACGTTATGCCGTTCACAAGGTTGATGAACATTCAAGAAATTTGCACAGATCAAAGTTTCCTATAAAATCATTGATTTCATCGTGCTTAATAAGTGCTCTAAATCAACATTTTGCGCAGTTGCTCAGAAATAAAAAAATACAAAAGTCGCTAAAATCTCGATTAGTTGCCGCAAACGCCAAAAGTTGCTCAAAAGTTTCCGAGCCCAGTCGGAACAGGCCTATTGCTAAAACCATTATAGCACTAACTGTAGTGAGTTTAAGTTTACAATCAAAATTACGCGAGAGCTAATGGTCATGTCCTTCGACTTCCGTTCTAGCACGATGAAATAATTTGAGCCAGATTTATCTTAGAAAGATGTTCTTTTCGTCTCGTCACGAGCGTGGGACAAAGATAAAATTCTGAGTCGCAATGAGGATTAGAACCTCAGACCTTTGGATTCCACGCTCCGATGCTCTATCGCTGAGCCACAGAGACTCTGTGGTGTGAATAAGATTACTGTAAAACTTATAAACTAAATCAACCTTCAGTATTTTACCCCTTCACGTGTCCTTCCACCTCCCCTTGCATTGAAGACGGGAGAGCAGATCTCTCGGATACAAGTATGAGGGAATAGCTGTTTCCGATTTAGTCACCATGGGTCTAACGAATGTGATTGTTAAGCAACGTCAAGACCAAATTAGTCTCAAAAAAAAAATTGAAATTGAAAAAAGAAATAGTACTTTATATGATCTTAAATTTCCTGTGAAACAAACAAACGTTCTCAGGACGTTAGATCTCTGTATCTCCAGTGGGTTCCCGAAGAAGCTAATGGCTGTGGGCTCATTTCTTGCTGAACAGTAGCTGGCTATCGTGTCTACCATTATTGTTTAAAGTTTCTCTGCTGTTTTAAGCAACCGGTGAACTTTGACCACTGATAATGAACACTCATGAAACATCATTATAAATTGTACCTCATTATCATTGTCAAGCGCTTAGGCTAAAAGACAGCTGTGAATGCACCATGAGAAATTTAACCCCAGACTTTCGATTCCGCGACTAGCAGAAAAGAGTGCGCCCGAAAATTGCGTCGGCTCGGTCGGTGCGTTGCATGACGGTTTAGGTGCAGGTGGTAAAGATAACATAACATAAGATAACTGTATCGATTTGATTTTTTGAAGTTGAAGCTTATATATTAAGCGAATACGAAGACCCCGAAAACGAAGACCTAAGACTCCTTACGAATACGAGGACCCCCTCCGAAAACGAAGACTCATTACGAAAACAACGACCCACTACGAAGACGAAGAACCCTTACGAAAACGAAGACCCATTTCGAAAACTAAGACCCATCACAAAAACGAAGATCCATTACGAAAACGAAAACCCCCTACGAAAACGAAGACCCATAACGAAAACGAAGATCCATTACGAAAACTAAGACCCAATACCTATGCTTAAACCGTCACGCAACACTTCTACCCAGCAGTACTTTCCGCGCGCACTCTTCTCTGCTAGTCGATACAAAATAATAGACTAGAAAATCAAGAGAACTAAAAATTCCCGCTTGTTTGGTTCTTCGTTTTCGTAATGAATCTTCGTTTTCGTAATAGGTCTTCGTTTTCGTAGTAGGTCTTCTTTTGCGTAGGGGGTCTTCGTTTTCGTAGGGGTCTTAGGTCTTCGTTTTCGGAGTCTTCGTTTTCGTAACTACCGTACAACGATCCCTATTTACGGGAACACTGCTATGGCAAGAACTGATAGTTTCCTGTCTGTGCCTCAGTCTCAAGCTTAATGTGAAAATTTTGGTCATTTAATCTTGTGAAGAAGAGGTATTTTCCTATTTCTCTGAAAGCTAAATCATAGTTGAACTCTGCCGTATGCATTTGCAGTTATCACAGTAATGCATTGGGGAAGCAGGGATGGCGTAGTGGTGAGAGCACTCGCCTCCCACCAATGTGGCCGGGTTCGATTCCCGGACCCGACGTTATAAGTGGGTTGAGTTTGTGTTGGTTCTCTTCTCAGCTTCGAGGGTTTTACTCCGGGTTCTCCGGTTTTCCTCTCTCACCAAAAACCAACATACAGCTGATGCCAGCTGGCTGTAAGCTGTGCTCCAAGATCACACATGGACTGTATAGGTTCGACCTCGTTGAGCTGCGTCGTTGCTGTACTTTGCGACGGCGTTTAGCAGTGACAATTGTTATTATTATCTGACAGTTGTAAAAACTTATGTTTGCCATAAGATCATACACAAACTGGGGACTGGGGCGATAAATGTGGCTCAGGCTGCGCGTAGGAATAGAATCTTCCTAAACTTTGAAAACGTAATTATCGTATTATTATTATTATTATTATTATTATTATTATTATTATGACGCAGTTTATTAAACTTCAGCATGCCAGGAAAAGAAAGTTTCATAGGGCGCACAGGCGTAACCTATGAAACTACACATCGTTGCACTTATAATAAATATAAAAACCTATTTGCTAACATGGAAAAATATTTAAGATACAACTAATACTAATATACCATCGCTAATTTACAATCTATTATTAATATACATAACAACTTAGTCACGTTCTGTGAATAAGATTACTGTAAAACTTATAAACTAAATTCTCTACATAAGTCGATTAATCTTCTAATTTTTGGAACTCAATATTTAAATTTCCTTAAATGCTTAAAACTATCCTTCAAATTGATATTCATACGTAGGAATAAACTTCATGTTTATATAATGTTCTTATAATGTTCAACCTTTCAAAGGTTTCTTTTGTAGTTTTACTGTTCATGTTATGATCTTAAAAGTCCTCGCAATGTTCAACGTACTTGACAATACAGACTTCCGCTGCTTGTTTCGTAGCACATCTTTTGTCTTTTTTCTTAACAACTTCCGTAATCCCTCTTCCATAGTCCTTGACCAACCCCTAAGTACGTCCATGATAATATTGTGCTGCTGGACTGTGTATCCAGGGTACTGTTCTTGTAACTCCCATCGTAGTGGACCATACTTTACTGACTTCCCTCCATCTTTCTTTCCTCTGTTCTCAATCCATGGACAACTCATCTCCAAGACTACTACTTCCTTACTTTTATGGTTCACTATCTTTGCATCGATTCTGTTAACTTGCAGTTCCTGGTTCTCCCCATAAGTTGGTGTGTCCCACAATGATTGGACATCCTCCGAGACGTATTCTGGTTTAGGCTTAATTGGCGAATACCATGCAGGAGGACTTTCGACTAGTTGTTGCTCTCGTAGCAACTCAAAATATAATATTTTCAGCGCATTGTTGTGTCTTGCCAAATACTTGTTTTGGGCGAGGACTGAACATGCCGATAATACGTGAGCTAAGCTTTCCAGTGCCTTATTGCACATACGACAGGAAATGTTACTTGACGGTGATTCGCTATTGCTTAAATAGCGCTATCTACTGCGAGGATCGTGCATCATATGTGTGATGTCGTAATCTTCTTAACTTGGTATAACTTCGTTGGTAGAAACTGTTCATACAGTTCATACATGCCGGCCACAACATACGTTAGGCATGACGTCCAATCGCTTAACCATGAAAAGCAGTTCTTATTGCACACGCTATCATCATTCCATGTATGCAACTTTCCTTGCCATGCTTCGTCACGTACTATTTTCAACAACTGTTCTTCATACTTTGATCTCAGCAGCTGCTTTGCCTTTGTCGCAGTCGCCTTCTCTCCAGAAGCTTCACATAACGTTGGTTCTGGGTACACAAGCCTCAACGTCAGTCTCAGTTCTTCACTTTACCTCAGGGCCCCCGTAATGAGTGACTGATATCCCAACGCAGCAGCGCGCTCTTCAAACTCTCTAACCGTTTTCATGCTAGGGTCGCTGTTTGATTTATTATTATTATTGTTATTATTATTATTATTATTATTATTATTATTAATAGGGCAGCGGCTCTACACAATATCCACGTTCTTTGTCCTGTAATTGCAGTCTATGCCATAAACACCTATCGCCATTCAGCCCGGTTATTTATCACCGGTGGTAAAGAGATAACATCAGTCGAGGGAACAACTCAAGGCGACCCACTTGCTATGGCAATATATGCCCTCAGCACCCAGCCCTTGATAACAAGTCTACAGGCCATGTCAGATGCAAAGCAATACTGGTTCGCAGATGATGCTTGTAGAGCTGGCACTATCTCAGAAATCAAGCAATGGTGGGAAGGTCTTAATACATTTGGTCCAGTTTCCAAACGGAAAAAAGTGCTGGATTATTGCAAAGCCAGAAAAGGAGGCACTTGTTAGAGAAGCCTTTAAAGATACAGCCATTAACGTGACAGTAGAAGGGTAGAAGCATCTTGGAGCAGTGATAGGCTCAAGAGATTATCTGCAGGACTATGTCAACGAGAAAGTAACTAGCTGGGTCAATGAAGTTGTTCAGCTGGCTGAATTTGCACAGATTCAACCGCAGGCCAGCTATGCCGCATACACGTTTGGTTTAAAGCCTCGTTGGACGTACTTCCTAAGAACTCTCCCTGATGTCCAAGATCCTCTAGAGCCATTTGAAGAGGCTATTTCCCAGGTCCTTATACCAGCAATCGTAGGGCGCAAGTGTAGCAAACTGGATAGAGACGTTCTAGCACTACCCGTGCGCCTAGGCGGCCTGAGCTTGAGCAACCCCTGTCACGAGGCGGCACGCGAACATGCCTCATCTATTCAGATGACATCTTCTCTTGTCGAACATATCATGGCTCAAACTCATCACCTACCCGACGAGTCCCTCATCGAGTCAGGGCGTCAGGCCGTCAAACATGGAAAAGCTGAAGAACTTTCAGAGATTGCAGATAATCTAAAACAAATTGTTTCACGGAAGACCAAGCGAGCTCTAGAGCTAGCGCAAGAAAAATGCTCCTCTGTATGGCTCACAGTTCTTCCCCTTCAAGAACATGGTTTCAACCTCAGCAAGAGAGAGTTTCGCGATGCTGTTAAATGACGCTATGATTGGCCGTTCGATGACATTTCATCAGTGTGTGCGTGTGGGGAAAACTTCACAATAGACCACGCAATGATTTACAAACGAGGGGGCTTAGTTATCCAATGGCATAATGATTTGAGAGACTTCGAGGCCGACACTTATAGTGTGTAGTATAGTGTGTACCGATGTCGAGGTCGAGCCAGTTCTCCAAGACATCACTGAAGAAAAGCTCAGCAGAGGGTCTAATAGAGCACAAAACGCAAGATTGGGCGTTCGGGCGCGTGGCTTCTGGGATCCCCAGAGCTCGGCATTCTTCGATGTGAGGGTTTGCCACCCTAATGCCGAGTCTTACAAGGACCGGGAACCGCAGCAGATTTATCACATCCATGAAAACGACAAGAAGCGGCTGTACTCAAGGAGAGTGTTGGATGTTGAACATGGCTCGTTTACGCCGCTTGTATTTACAACTACGGGAGGGATGGGGATGGAATGCATAAGATACCACAGCCCATTGGCCGCGCTGATAGCCGCCAAGAAAGGGGAACCTTATTCGCAAACAATTTCCTGGATCCGAGCAAAGACATCCTTTGCCCTCCTTCGGTCGGCCTTAGTTTGCCTTCGAGGATCGCGGGTGAAGCGCCGCGCTGCGTATGACTATAATAATTGTGACGTTGAAATCGCAGCTGCCGAGGGAGCCATTGACATTGTCTCATGATTTTTAGCAGCCTTGTATATAGGGTTCTAGATTTGCCATTCACCTTTCTCTTTTCTGTATAGTTTTAGATATGTTTTTACTTATCAGATTATTAGACTTTGAATCTGTTCAGATTTGACTCCGTTATTTATAGTTTTCCAGACGCTTTGACAAAAAAAAAAAAAAAAAGGAGTAGATGTGAGCCGAAAGTGAGTTATTTTGGATCGTTTTTTACGCTGTTAATATTTTGTATTGTAGAGGATTTTATGGAAATTAAAGTATTATTATGATTATGATTATGATTATTATTATTATTATTATTATTATTATTGTTATTATTAAGACATCCTTTGCTCTCCTTCGGTCGGCCTTAGTTTGCCTTCGAGGATCGCGGGTGAAGCGCCGCGCTGCGTATGACTATAATAATTGTGACGTTGAAATCGCAGCTGCCGAGGGAGCCATTAACATTGTTTCATGATTTTTAGCAGCCTTGTATATAGGGTTCTAGATTTGCCATTCACCTTTCTCTTTTCTGTATAGTTTTAGATATGCTTTTAGTTATCAGATTATTAGACTTTGAATCTGTTCAGATTTGACTCCGTTATTTATAGTTTTACAGACGCTTTGACAAAAAAAAAAAAGGAGTAGGTGTGAGCCGAAAGTGAGTTATTTTGGATCGTTTTTTGCGCTGTTAATATTTTGTATTGTAGAGGATTTCATGGAAATTATTGCTGAATAAAGGTTATTATTATTATTATTATTATTATTATTATTATTATTATTATTAACATCGTTTCATGATTTTTAGCAGCCTTGTATGTAGGGTTCTAGATTTGCCATTCACCTTTCTCTTTTCTGTATAGTTTTAGATATGCTTTTAGTTATCAGATTATTAGACTTTGAATCTGTTCAGATTTGACTCCGTTATTTATAGTTTTCCAAACGCTTTGACAAAAAAAAAGGAGTAGATGTGAGCCGAAAGTGAGTTATTAAATTATTATTATTATTATTATTATTATTATTGTTATTATTATTATTATTATTTCTTGATTCATACATTGGCCAATCTCATACACGGACGCCAAAGGAACCCAACAGGCTAAGCCAAGATTGTTCGTGACAACTACTTTCATTGTGGTAGTCACATGTTATCTACAGTCACGCGCTAAGTCACGCTATTTACTCGTGTTCGTTTCATTTTGTTGAGAAGGGTAGGGGATGGCTGCAGCATACATCTTTAATGATATCTAACGGGCTATACCAGCAACTAAACTACTTCCACATCTAGTTACAAGCTCGGCTTTTATAGGTACGGTTTAGAATCTAGAATGTTCCGTAACATTACAATAGATTCTATTTACATATTAATTCAGGGATGACTCAGCATGACACAGCTACTTCTACAATGGCGGCTCTTACTTGTACTCAGATTTTGTTGGCTTTTGGAATGCTGATTACAGGTTCACTAAACACCATCACTCTTAAGGCACAGAGCTACTGTTCGTAAGTGTCACTAATCTTAATGCATGTGGAGTTTAAAGGTTTGTGCATGGCAATCGGGGAAATATGATATGGTCTATATATATTTATCTTGCCCGGCCACATGTGTTGACATTTTAACTAATTGGTATTGACTTCCTGTTTGATGAAGGCCTGGACAATTTTTATCCAAAACTAAATGGGATATGGCTGTTTCTGTCTTTCTGTTCCATTTTTTCCAGAGCCAAGGGACTGAAAGATATCAATGGTGAGGATGTACACAAATTTCAACATCCATGGTTTCAAACTGCTCTAATGTTTGTCGGTAAGTTATGATGCATGTAACCTTTGATGAGTGTTATTTTTAATTCCAGTTAAACCTGCATTTAAATGTGGTTTGCTGGAAAGGTTAGATCTGAAATCAATCTTCCACAATTGTGGCAAATATGTACAACCTTAAGTATCCCAGAATTAGGGTGACATTACAATATGTGATCATGCATTCATTTACCTCTTTCTCCTCCATTGCACGTGCAGTTTGGTGCCATATTGCTTGAACTTGTAATACTGATGTGCATAATCTATGCACATTATAAAATATTTCAGACAGTCTAATTTTTTTTTTCATTTCAATAGGAGAGATGACGTGTTTCATTGGTTTGTTTATTCATCGAAGGAAGGAAAGACAGAAATACAAACAGGTTTGCTTTTTAAAAACATTAAAACACACCTATGAATATAATACCACATTTTGATGTCTTCTGTGGAGTTTTACTGAAGAGTAACACCATTCTGCAGCAACATGGAATCTACTTTATTTAATAATTTAGCATTTATAGGTCCATCCTTCAGTTGATCCTTAAGTATAAAGAACCAATCAAAAGGAGTCTAATATTAGATCAGCTGAGATATCAGGAAACAGATGATGATTAAAATGTTGTATTGGATTCAGAATTCAAGCTTTTAAATAAAGGCTTAGACTATTATTTGTATTAATGTTTGAAATTTCCAATGTACAATTACTATTGATATGTAATTTTTTCCAATTAGAGATTATTGCATGATGGGATAAATAGAAGAACTTATGAAGAAGATGCACCAACCAGAAAAAGTCTTCAAAGAAGGTTTGCATAATGAGTTATTAAGCAGTCTTAGTAAGAAATGTTTCAGGGAATGAACATACATGTACCTCTGTTAGATTGAGTCCAAATTAACTGAATGCATTTCCAGTATGAAGTTTTTAGAAAGGTGGGGAGAGATGGTGGGTTCTGAATTAGGCAGAGATGATGTAGACCTGAGCTATCATTAGTATGATACATTGTGTTGTTTTCAGGTAGGAGTAAGTTTGAGTCCAAATGAACTGGATGCATTTTCCTGTATGAAGCTCAAGAGCAGGGGGGAGGGAATTAAGACAGTGGGTTCTGCATGGGGCAGAGGTGACGTAGACCTGAACTATCATTTGTGTGATACATTGTTTTGTTAAAAAAAATAGGTTGGTACATTGTTGATCATGGTGAATACTCAATATGCTATACTGTGTAGTTATTAAAGGATCAATTCTCATAATTGTGAAATGTTATTAGCATCACCCAGATCTCCTGAGCATGACTCCAATTACCACTAAGGATGATGTTGCCTTCAACTGAATTTATAGCGAGATGTTTAAAAAAAAATCATTTATGTTTGACATAGATGTTAATTACCATTCTGTAGAATAATTATTTTGTCTAACATTTGGAGTTTTTCCCCATTCAGAGTGTTTCAATGGATCTTTGCCTTTCCTGCTGTATGTGACCTGTTTGGAACTACTTTAGCAAGTGAGAATAAGTATTAATATTAATCTTTATTTTTCCTTTATTGTATGTTTTCAGGTTATGATGCCCATTAATCCCTCTGAGGTGTCCCCATGCCTAGAGCAAATTTACATTAGGAATGTCTAATTGTAACCAAAGTGTCCTTTGGGTGGTGTGTTTGAAATAAGAATTTGCCAAAACAAAAGTTCCTAGGCCTGATCTAACTACCTCATGCATACCATGACCACTACCTCAGTAATGGCAATGTTTTTTCGTTGGGCATTGAACGAAATAATAAGTGTTAAAGAAATAAAATTTAAGGAAATTAAAGACACCTTCTAGAGCCACTGAGGGAGAAATGATACTAAAGGTTTATTTTCTCTGTTTTTTATTTCACTCAAGCAATTGGTCTGCTTTATGTAAAAGCATCAGTATGGCAAATGCTGAGAGGTTCAATCATAATATTTACTGGTTTGCTTTCTGTAAGTGTTTCTATAATTTTATTTTATATTTCTAAATGCTTTCCATACAGCAACAGGTGCTCTTTGAATTATGATAGTAATATTCCGAGTAATAGTAATATTCTAGGTATATTACCAAGTTGACTCTGTGAAGACACACACGTTTTTCCTTAAAGATATGTTTTTCTTAATTAGTGGTAACTGACAGGCTGTAGGGGTTTGAAAGAATAGTCAAACTCTTCACCGTGTTATTCAGTTCTGGGTCATTGAGTCTTTTCTTTTTTTTTTTTTTTTTTTTTTAATCCAATCTGAATGTACTTATCAAAGGACCCTTAGATATGCAAGAATGATTCTGATGGGATGAAAATACTGTGTGCTGCGTATATGAATATTTTCCTTCTTTTTTAATTATAGAAAATATTTTTGAAAAGAAAGTTGTGGCCAATTCACTGGATTGGAATGATTGTAACTGTGGTAGGTGGAATTTTTTTAAATTTATTCAAATTTATAGAAGTTTTTAGTGGTAAATGATTGAAGGAGGAAGGTGAATTACACGGACACAACAAGGTAGGAATATTAGTTTCGCATCCAAATTTCGAAGTGCTAGTAAGGTAAAAAGCTCCATTCCTCCCTCCCTGAATCCATGAAAACTCAAAAGCCATTGGATGCATTCGGAGCGCCTCGTATGTAACCGCCTCCCGGTTAGCTCAAATGGATAGAGCGCTGGACTGTTGTGCGGGAGGTCGAGGGTTCGAGCCCCGGCCGGACCAACACTCAGGGTCTTAAAAATAATTGAGAAGAATTTGCTACCTTTCTATAACATCAAGAAATGGCTAGATATTCTAGTCTTCTCGGATAGGGACGAATAAATGGAGGTCCCGTCTCCTGCAGGGTTGGGGTAGGAGACGTTAATTTCCCACACACGAGATTACTGTGTGATGGATGTCCTCCCCTGGGGTGGGATGGGTGGGATATAGGGCGCACTTAATAAGGAGCCTCGCTCTGTTGTGCGACCCTCACCACACTCTGGTGAAAGTGAGTAAATTAAAAGTTACGTAAACTTAAGGAACTATGATTAGCTTGCATTACAAGCTGAATTGCGGGCCCAACGCGGGGTGTTAGACAAAGGCGACTGTCAACGTAAGTGAATGGAGTTATCCGGAATTAACTGATTTGAAAAAAGAAAGAGAAGAAGAAAAGAATATAAAAGGTTAAAATAAGAATAGTTTTTCAGTGAACTATTGAAGTGTGAAAACCGTATGATGTCTGCACTTAGATTTTACCTTTAAAAGGGCTTGACGCACACAGATATGTATAGTTGATATATCCTTTCCCGTTTGTTTGTCCACTCCGGCGAACATTTGTTTTAATGGAAAATGATAACTTAAACATGCAATAATTGGCCGAAGAACAGCGCAAACAAACTTTAAAGAATCTTGCTCGTAAAGAAGCAAAAAATTTAATCGCGTGCCAGTTGCTTAGCGCTAGCTAGAAGGCTTCAAGGGATTTTCAGATACAATGAAATATATGAAGTTCATATATTTTGAACTGCGGTATTAGATACATGATGCACGATCCTCGCAGTAGATAGCGCTATTTAAGCAATAGCGAAAATCAGACCTGACAAAAATCAGGCCTGTACGGAATCGAACCACTGACCTCTGCGATACTAGTGCAGCGCTCTACCAATTGAGCTAACAAGCCAACTGGGAGCAGGTCGTTAAGTTGATTGGTGATAAACCCGTGAAAGTGATAAATCAGGTACAATGAAATATATGAAGTTCATATATTTTGAACTGCGGTATTTGATACATATGATGCACGAGGATCGTGCATCATATGTATCTATGCAGGATCGTGCATCATATGTATCTAATACCGCAGTTCAAAATATATGAACTTCATATATTTCATTGTATCTGATTTATCACTTTCACGGGTTTATTACCAATCAACTTAACGGCCTGCTCCCAGTTGGCTTGTTAGCTCAATTGGTAGAGCGCTGCACTAGTATCGCACAGGTCAGTGGTTCGATTCCCGTACAGGCCTGATTTTTCTCAGGTCTGATTTTCGCTATTGCTTAAATAGCGCTATCTACTGCGAGGATCGTGCATCGTATGTATCTAATACCGCAGTTCAAAATATATGAACTTCATATATTTCATTGTATCTGATTTATCACTTTCACGGGTTTATTACCAATCAACTTAACGGCCTGCTCCCAGTTGGCTTGTTAGCTCAATTTGTAGAGCGCTGCACTAGTATCGCAGAGGTCAGTGGTTCGATTCCCGTACAGACCTGATTTTTTTCAGGCCTGATTTTCGCTATTGCTTAAATAGCGCTATCTACTGTGAGGATCGTGTATCATATGTTTCAAGGGATTTTGTTTATCCATGCCAGGTTGGTTTAGTTCTTGTTGGACTGTCAAGTGTTCTCAGAGATAAAGACACCACTCATCCTAAAGTTGGTTTAGGTAACTTGTTACAGAATTTCCATTGTGAAAATACTGTTGTAACTTCAGATACTAATTCAATAACATTGGTGTAACAATCATCTCTTTCTGTAAGATGCTATTTCCTCACGGTTTGAACGGAAAAATCTCTCATGAAAGTTCTATTGGATAACGACACACAATACTTCAATTTTGATGTTACACTGAAACATTTGGCTGCAGTGTTGTAATCATGTATAACATTTGTTTTGCTCACCAATTATTTTGCTTATCCTTATCGCGCAGGTATTGCCCTTATTCTCATGGGTCAGTGCGTCAGTGCCACACAATATATTGTAGAAGAACTATTCCTTAAGAAAAAGAACTTTCACCCTCTACAGGTTGTTATCGTCTTTATCTTTTCCTTTATTGAAGTAAGAACGAAATTGAAGATGGTGTTGTACCCTCGCTTGCTGTGTGTAGGTCGAATTTCTTCAGTATTTGATATACCCTTTAGGAGGAGGTATTTGCTACACCCTTTAGGACAAGGAGAAGTTTTTCTCATTTACCTTGGTATTTTAAACGATTTCAGTTGGCGATTCAACGTAAACGTACAGTTTGGAGTAAAAAAAAAACTCAGTAAAGCACTTATCAAGTCAAAGTTCTTTTCTCCAAGCGCGAACCGTCATGTACGTGTATCCATAGTGGAGCGAGCTAATTTTGAATGATGCTTTTTGTCTTATAATACGTTCAGGTTGTTGGAATGGAAGGCTTCTTTGGATTCACTGTTATGGCTGTTGTAAGTGCCGTGTGCAGTCCATTTTTTTTTTCGGTAGTTAGGAAAGCTAATGAAAAAAAATTTGTGCACGCAATAAAAAGTTGCAAATCAAGGCAAGTATTTTCATTACCGGGGTATGAAGGTAGGTGTCCTCACAAAGTAGCGCTGATGCTGGGTCCTCTAGTGGAACAATCATCAAGCAAATGTCGAGTTTATTGCAGTATGGCATCATCATCAATTATTTCAACTTATATACACGTATGACCCGGCGAATGTTTTGCTCAGAGTAAACTTACTGTGAGTGAAGTTCGTATTTTAACAATAAACTGTGTTTGATAAGAGGGATTGAAGAAGCAACTAAAAGATTGAACCGAGCTCTGCCTCCAAGGGAAGCCCGAGCATCTTTCTAACAATTCCAAGAAAAAAAAGGCTGAAGAAACACTTTCGAATCTAACTAATTAGGTTAATAATGAAAGGTTAAAAAAAAGTTTAAAAATTAAACGATGAAAATTCTTTGTACCAGCTCTTAAAGGTTTTTTGCTGATATCTCGACTGAAGTGATATTGGTTATTTAAAGATTTACGTCTATTCATTTTACAGATAGTGCTTCCTGTGCTATACTTTGTTCCGGGAAAGCAGAATCACCACAGCTATGAAAACAGCCTTGATGCTCTGCTGATGATAAAAAATGATACGACACTTTTGACACTTGTAGGTGAGAAAAACATCTTGTGTCCTTCGGCTTCGTTATTATCAATGAAATTTCAAAATAAGAATAGGGTTTTTATTTATAACAGAGTGTAGAAAACCTTAATTTCCCACCCGTTCAACGAGTCACATAAAGCAAATAGTCACGACTTAGTTACTCCCGATTTTCCGCGCTTAGACGGTTTGCCTGTTTTAGCTCTGCTTTCGCAAAGTTCGACCATTTTGTTTTATATTTTTTTTATTTCTTAGCTAGTTTATGATTAAATATTTACCTACTGACCTATTTCGTTGCTTGTTTCTAGTGTTGTATACTCTTTCTATTGCATTTTATAATTTCTTTGGATTGACCCTCACGAAATCTCTAACAGGTAAGAATGGTGTTTCATGAAACCTACTACAATCATAAGGCATTTTCATACATCAAGCCTATTAATCTCCGGCTGACGTTACTTTGGATTTTAATCTGTTGCGATTGACTTGTGTACTTCATTAAGTTTTATAAAGGATCTTAAACAATTTTCACAACTCCCTTTTATTCAATTTACAAGACTACAAGAAAAAAATTGAACAATTCCCACTCCATTACTTCAACGTCAATTTCATTCATTTGCTTCACTACGCTCGTTTCTTTAAGTGAATGCTCGTGAGATTACAACATAATTAACAACATATTCAAACTATTGCACATACACTCGAACGTTCCAACTCACGCTGGTCATGTGACTTTAAGAAACCTAAATCGATCCAGCCAATGAAATATGAGGGCCGCACTGAAAACCACTGTGGCGAGTTGGGCTCCCTCGTTAAATGTTATTACTATTATTATTATTTTTTTTTTATCATTTTTATAGTAAATCTTTCTTATTACGCGACTCGGGCAGTCAGAGGGCCAATAACTAAAATCAACCAATCAAAATGCTCTATTGCCGGTCAATATTCTCTCAGTATTGGACCGGGCACTGTCCTGAATGGTCCGGAATGGTCCCGAATGATACCGCACTTGTGTCCCTTTGAACTTCAGTCGTATAATAAATCTCTTATTAACCAAGCTTGCTCGGGACCGTACTGGAAGAAAATCGGCGCTCGGTCCGTACTGTCAAGACCTCGGGCCGATATTCCTCTAGTACGGCCCTCGCGCTTGGTTAATAAGATGTATTTATTCTTTTGTGTTTAACTTTTGAAGACTTTGCATTTCCTTTGTCAAGAGACTTAAAATTACTGTTATCATTGTTATCACTATAATCATTTTTATTATCATTATTATTATCATCTTTATTATTATTGAAAAGCTCGAGAAGTAAACGTAGACGAGGTGTGTTTTTCTTAGCTTCTAATGGACATTTTAATGTGTTTTTCGATTTTTAGGGTTTTTATCAAACTTTTGTAAATATTTTTGGTTATTTTAAATAAAGTTATCATTATTACTATTATTATTTTAGTATGATGATGATGATTATTATTTTATGATTATTACTATCATTATTACAATTATTATTACTATTATTATTATTACTATTATTATTACTATTATCATTACTATTATTATTATTATTATTATCATTATTATTATTATTTCCTTTTCAGCGGTCCACAGAACATTGATAGACGCCTGCAGGACAATAGTAGTGTGGGCTGTCGAGCTTTTTATACACTATGTCATTCATGAGGTATTCCTTTTCATCACGATTCCATTGTGTGTTATGTCCTAATTTCATTGATATAGATGGTGGATTTGCATAGAGACAGTTCACCTCTCTGAAACGAAAACATTGCTTCTTAAGTGGATTATTCGATTGAGGTCTTGTGCTACTGTCGTTTTTATGCCAACGTTATACGAAAATGGTGGACTCTGGATTCGTCCTTGTTATCAGATTACTCTTTCAGAAAATATAATTCGCGTATGATTACTTGGATACAGTCTGTTGGAGGGTTCTTGAATTTTTTCCTCGCTGCACGCCGCAGTTTTTCCGAGTTTGTCTCAGGATTAATTGTGGTGGTTTAGTTCAATATACACCAGTTGGTCAGTGCTGGACAGGGGTAAATCAACTCAATCTTTCCTAACCTACTGTTGCTCCTGCCTGAGTTGGTTGTCAGTTTGCACTTCCCTGAGCGATCATGCGGTTGATGCTTTCCTTTTTTCTGTAGCTCGCACTATGTATGAACACGGTGTCTTCATCGTTCTTTTGGGTTAAATAACTTTACCTATATATATTGTCTTCCCAGGGTTTTGGTGAAACGTGGGATACAAAGTATAGCATCTTTCAAGGTAAAGGTTGTTGCCGCACAAGCTAACGAGATACATCAAGGCAAAACTGCTAAAACCTCACAGTTTCTTCATGTGGTTCAATATCATTTGTGCATCATCCTCACGAATCAACAAACCACCTATACCACAAGCCCTGATAAACCGAATAGTGAGATGCATTTCACGAACCGTAGTTAGCTCATTATGTTCCGTTCGGAGATTTTTTGTACGCGCAATCTGCAAGTTCTGCACCGACAGAGAAATCTTTTGAGTCCAAACCGATCGATACTAAATGTCCCACAAATCTGATTTAACCCACAAACTGTTTTAATCCAACCATTAAGGAACAAGTGCCAAGTTTACAGTCTGTAATAACAGCAGCAACCAGACTTTTATTAACCGTTAGAGAGATGATGTATAGGAAAACTTGATCATCTAGTTCAGTAGTAAAGCTGCCCATTTGTTTTTCAGGACACTTCTTTCTGATGTTCTTAATTTGAACAATTTGGTATAATTTGGAAATCTTTTTTTTTTCCGCAGTTGATGGATTTCTTTTTCTGATGCTTGGCACAGCTTTGTATAACGAGCTATTAATTATTCCTCCACTGATGCCCAAGCCTGATGCATCTCAACAGGTAAGATAGTTGCACAGTAATGAAATCGATGTTTGTCACATTCCAAATTCCGATTCTGATTCTACCGTTAGCTCTTGCAGTTTGCTTTTGAGCTTAGACTTTTTGCAGTGATCAAGCACGTCAGTCTAATTATTCCCATGACTGACATTAAGCTACAAAATAAAAGCATGCGGTTTTCACAACCAGTGACCAGACTAAGAGAATCGTAGAGTAACTCGTCGTAGCTTTAACTATCCTGTAAGACCTCAACCAACGCATAAAACCATGTGCTTTGTTCACAGGATGAACCTTCAAATGGGCTAGAAAATGACAATGCAGACCTATTGGAGAATGAACCATTTCTGAGAGGCCATGAACAAGCAGAAAGTTACACTGGTGGCCTGTAGACAGCAACCAATTTGACCAAGATAATCACCCTTTGTTTTGTAAACACGTTATTCCAATTGAAATTGTTGGTCTGCGTCATTGAGAAATACGAATTTCTTGTCAGCCTGGTACTGTTAGTCAAATTGAGAGCGTATTGCCTTAAATTGCACTCAACAAAGCATCATGAACGCTTCGGCCGGCGATAAACTTATGCCCTTAATGAAGATATAAGGGACGTCCTATCTTGCACTGTTATTTCGTTCACTTCATCACTGGGAAGGCTCTTTGACTTGAAAATGTTAACCGATAACAATAGCATCCGATTGTGGATTAAAAAAAAAACGGTGAATCGCTTCCTATTTACTTATATTAGCACCTTTAAATGCCAGGTGTGTTTTTCAGAATGGCAGTTAAATTGATTGCAGTCAACAGTAAATTTTTAAAATTAAACTCTTTAAAATAAGTAGGAATGAATGCTCTCAAATGGGTACATGACGTTGCTTAGCGTTTAAATGAATATCTTTTCATTTAAATGTCACAGATTTTAATAAATTATGTTTCCTACAAGTATATCAGGTGGTGTATGTACAGATTGCAGTACTTACACGCAGTTGGTGAATAATGTATTTATGAAAACATTGACACTTGTTTTTCATGGTTGCCGGAGACTAGTGCTCCGCGAATAGCACACTGATTAACGTTCCCATATTTCACTTAGGTGAAAAAAGTTTAGATGAACTCTTCAATCTAAAACTACGCATAAGCTAAAAGGTACTCTGCCCAGTTGCATTTTAGGAATAACTTTTGGAAAAGTTTGTTTTTCTCAGTTTACCAGAAACACGTTTACTACACTCAAGTCCACTCAAAGGTACAGTTAGTCCAAAGGAAGTTTGACAAAATCATTTCACTATCTTCAACAAGATGGTATAAACTATGATCAAAGTAATGACTCTGTACCATTTATTAAGCGCTAAAAACCTCAAGTGAAATGGAGTATTAGATACCCTTATGTACAAAGTGCTTGTTAACATATCACTACTGCGCATTTATTTTACTGGTAAACGAAATTTAATTCGATTCTGAGAGCTAATGAAATGAGATGTCTATTTAAGATTTGCGGCCTTAAGAACAGCGCTACACTTCGTATTTACCTTCGTGATTAATTGATTATCTGTGGAAGTACTTATGGGTATCAGTTCATATGTGTGACATTTGCGTAAGTGTTTTTTTGATGAGTCACCGTCAGTTAAAATGGCATTGTTTTTCCTTCTGTACATTACAACAGCTTACGTTACGAAGGCTTAGTAACTTGTTTTACTGTCTCTTGGAATTCAAACTCAGCGTTGGCAGTCAGGATATTTTTCTTCCGAGCGCTATTTTACGGAGCCTCCATTTCATCGGTCTTTGACATATGCTTCGTTTTTGGAGCATCGTTAGACACTGAATCTCCAACAGAGTTAAAATTCAATGCTGGAGTCAGAGATGGGAGAACCTTGCGGGACAGACGGTGGATTCTTCGCCTTACTTCCCGTTTAAAATTAACATGTCGAAATGCATAAAGAAATGGATCCAATAGGGAGTTAATATTCAGACAAGTCACAGGAAGCCATTGACCAATGGAAATTTTGAAAATGGTGCTTTTGAAAGAGTCACCATTAAATTCAAAAGGATTGCTCTCTAGCTTGGCAAAGATTGAGAACACGAGGATGAGAATGATGGGAATAGCAAAGAATATAAAGTTTGTGAAAACCAAAAAAGCGATTTTTCTTGCAAGAGATATCTCTCGCTTCACCCCAACCTGGCTGCTACTCATTTTCACAAATCTAAAAACTTTGAAATATAAGGGAAGGTTCGCCAAGTAAAGCAGAACAATGCATACGAGAGAAGAGAGAAGAATCAGTGACGATCCTGACTGGAACTGTTCATCATAACTCAAAGGAGTGCAGGCTCGCTTGATGTTGTAGTGAAGACCCCCAGCACCAAATATGGGTAAAACAGCAAAAGTGATGGCAATAACCCAAGCAAATAGCAATGAGATGTGTGCACCTTTAGCTGTCATACGCTTTGAGGGGTTGACACAGTAAACAACAGCAAGATACCTCTCGAATGTGAGAAGCAGTGAGATGGACACAGAAATCAACTGTCCTGAGATAAAGATTGGACCAGTGGAAGGCTGCAGTTCTTTTCCTGCCCACATGACCACTTCTAGAACACTGTCAATGTTCGAGATGTTTACATGGGCCACCCATATTGCATAAATCCCAATTAGCAGGTCAATAACTCCCGCATGGCATATGAGAATAAAGGACGCCGTGTGTCGTAAGTTGCGAGACGACAGAATAACAATTATAACGACACAATTGAAAAGGATTGTAAAGGGGCTGAGGATGTACTCCAAATAAAACAAGTGTTGCGGAAGCGTTCTTCGTTTTTTAAAGTAGGGCATAACAACGTGGCGGAATTCGCATTCCGACCGCTTCACGCACATGCATTCGGGCAAAAATCGGTGTCTTACAAATCTCTTAGGATCCTCATTCCCAAATTCAAGAAACTCCATTTCATCGAATTCTCGAAGGCATTCTTCAGCCTTTTGCTTTCGTTGTGTCTCCTTGACGAGGTTTCTTGGGTTGACGACGGTGCAGTTTGGGCAAAATTTACACCAAGTAACCCCCCTGAGTTCTTTTAGCTTGGGAAGAGCCAGAATATTTTCATCCGGGACCCAGTCGATTGTTCCAGTGATATCCAGGTATTCAAGATCATGGGTACTCTTTGACTGGTTACCAGACCAACTCCTGATATTATTTAGACTGAGATTTCTGGGGAAGAAAGTTATGGGGAAAATAAGGTTTGTTTCCTCACTGACAAACTTGTGTGTTAGCAAGCACTGTTTGATGAGCGGGCCTTAGTTCTAAACCTGAAGCAAAGTCCTTCCCTTACGGGAAGAACGGAGATTGGACTCAGGAATGCGACCTAAATCGAACCGCCTACTAAGATATTGTTCATACTAGTATTCCCAGTATTTTTGTATATCTTGGAACTGTTCCAAGGTTTCGAGTCCACTCGATGCTTGCATTATAACTTTTAGCGAAAGTAACTAGTTCAGTTTTACTTAACTGGTTTGTCTTGGAAACAAGTGCTCCCCCATTAACTCCAGTTCAAACCCAAACATGCAGTTTATGAACATGGTGAATATATCAAGGAACAAAATTTGCTGGCTTGAGTATTAATTATGGAAAAAACAATCAATATTCTTCTGAAGTTTACGTTTTAGAAGCGTTTGTGCAAATTCACAAGCAATGCCAGTCATAGCACCTCTTGATACTTACAAATATTTCAGGCGATTGAGTTCAGCAAAGAATTTGCTGTTAACCTCCCCGATTAAGTTTCGTTGAAGAGAGCTGAAAAACAATACATTAATGTTATTATTGGGAATGTAGGTGTTCCTAATTACCAGCTAAATGCTAGATCACGTTGACAACTAAATAAAGTTATTAATCATCTGTTTATTCATTCATCTCGCGGTTATTTAATTCAAGGTAAGAGCAACTTGAAACAAAAGTAACGATGAGATTCTTTTTCAAAGGGTCTTTTCATGATCAGTTTGGTAGCAACTTGATGCTCCAAACCAAACTGACCTATAAAATCGGGACGCACGCACTTACAAAGATTCCAGGAAGGAGAAATCAGCCAGCGGACCTTCTTGAGTTAGATTGTGTATCTTGTTTCCGTCTAAAACCCTGGTGATGAACACATCAAGAAGATAAATGTAAAATGATTAACCTAGACCTTATGCGCTGGAACAAAGTAAAATTACTTCTCTGAACCCAAACCTTAGAGGAGTACTCTTACTAAACCACCCTATAATTTGAAAACCAGAAAAAAAATTCAGTTATTTTATTATAATATGAGTTTTTAGCGATTGATAAAGCCTTTTCAATAATAATTTTAGTTGAAAGTCAATTCTAGGGCGAGAAATTACGATTTGAAAACCGTTCCGCCATTAATTTTCGTAATCACTTGCCAGGCTCAAGAAGACTGGCGCGAGTTTGAAGCGTGACGTAGATTACTCATTTGACGCGCCGTACTCGTGGCTAATTTTCAAAAACAGTATTTTGATCGTATCTATTGCTTAATAACACTAAGACTAAGACTATTTCACTAAATTTCACGAGGTTTTTGGTGCACTCGACTCCGGATCGAGTGGTCCGGGTTCGAGCCCCGGCCGGGACATTGTGTTCTTAGACAAGACACTTTACTCTCACAGTACCTCTCTCCACCCAGGTGTTTAAATGGGTACCGGAAATTTAATGCTGGGGGTAACCCTGCGATGGACTGGCATCCCATCCAGGGGGGAGTAGAAATACTCCTAGTCGCTTCATGCTACAGAAACCGGAGTTAAGCACCGGCCTGATGGGCCACTAGGCTCGTAAACAGACTTTACCTTTTACCTTTAAGACTATTTCACTAAATTTCACGAGGTTTCCGTATAAATATAAAATGACGCCGACAGTGTTTTGAGTAATCTACGTCACAGTGGGAGTGACCGCTGACCGAAGATAAGTTGGCCGTGATTACGAAAATTACTGGCGGAACGGTTTTCAAATCGTAATTTCTCGCCCTAGAATTGACTTTCAACTAAAATTATTATTGAAAAGGCTTTATTAATTGCTAAAAATTCATATTATAATGTAATAACTGAATTTTTCGGGTTTTCAAATTATAGGGTGGTTTCGTAAGAGTGCTCCTTTAAGTAACCGAGACCAAACTCGAGTTCCTCTGGTCTTGCGTCACATTGTTTCATTGCATTTTTACTCTTGATAGCAAGATAATCCAATTATCAGTTCGAAGTTAATTTTTTCCTCCGTGCAGTCATTACGATAGATTTATGTTTACTCTGTTGTTCTGTTAGTGGTGTTGATTTTTCACCAAACATTTTAAAATATTTTTCTGCTTTATGCGCTGTTTTTTCGTAATGACCATCTAAGGAAGACTCTATTCTTCCCTCGGCCTCACTTTGAGCCATTCCGGTTCTTTCCTTCCAGCCTCAGAGAACTATAACCTATGATCATTTTTCTTGTTTTGAATTACTTGGAGTCAACTGTACAGATGCACTTGTCAAGATGGAATAGAACCCAGCACCAAGCAACGATTTTACAGTTCCGTGTTCGTGGTAGAGAACCATAAAACTGACATTGAAAATCAAGCTTAATTTTACAGCAAGTCACAACTTGCCATGAATAGAAAAGATAATTTACTCAATGTTTCAACGGATGGAGGTAAAGTATACAGTATCCACATACATAACTCAGTAAGAAAACACATGTTGGTGAAGCGAGTGGCCTTAACTTATAATTAAAAGTTCCAACACGAACTTTTAGGACCATAACGTTTCTTGCTAGCAAACTTAATTTTTCTTTTATAGGCATAATTTTTCTTTTATAGGCAATTTGTCCCATTTTTAACGCAGTCAATTGCTATTTCCCTGGCTTTCCTCCGGTTTTGACACTAGAGTCCTTGGTATGACATGTAATGATAAGTCTTGGAGTGTAAATTTTCTGGGAGAGCGTTTGAAGTGGCCGCCAAATTTAATACGGTGCGCGGTTAATTTATTTAATATACCTTTTTATCGTACGTGTTCTATTCAAAGCGTTTTGCCTTTTCTCATTAAATGTAAGTATAATAAACCGAATGCAAACATGGCGTCCAATTTGAGTTGCCATTGTTCTGGACTAGCCTCTCACACATGTAATAATCCTTTTTGTATTTCCACGTGAAGACGAGGCTAGTCAGTCCAGAACAATGGCAATTCAAATTGGACGTCATATTTGCATTCGGTGTATAGTGAAACTCAAACTGCATATCATGGATCTGTACTTACAAGTTTGTGATATTTAGATATTTATGGATGACAAAAACTGGCACTTGAGACAAATCGTTGTCAGACAGGTCTCTGCAAATAAAGGAGATAAGAGATTGAAAGGAAATACATTTGAGGGAAATTTTTTAGAGGCTTTTTGTAAATGGATCACTTTTTATGACTTTAGGGTTATCACAATTTTTTCTAAGACAGGTAATTGGTACTTTTTTCCTCTTTCAGAGATCGTAAAAGGCGCTTTAGTTCGGATCAATTTGTTTTTACCAGCTTACTTTCATTTTCTTTTCAAAAGATTCATTTTTGTATTAATTTCAAGGGTAAAAAAACTGCGATACAGTTACGTAAACAAAGCCAAAAATTGTTTGTCAGAAAAAAAAATTAATTCAGCATAAGAACTGGTAATTTATTTAAAATATTAACAAGAGAGAATTGCTTATTTTGAAATCTGATTTTACTTTTTTCACACTTGAAAATCACATTCTAAAAAATGAAACGTTTTGACCAAATCTTTCCTGTTTTGTACCTCTTATAACCGGTCGATGAAAATTTAGATAATTCTTCCTGTTCACCTTCCGGAAATGAGCACGAACTTTTCACTCTTATAATTTTTCTGTTGTTCTCTCCACATGAAACCAGTGACAGGAAAAAAACAACAACAACATAAAAAAAGGTTTTTTAGATCTCCTATCTCGCGAGGTCTACTGATTTGTTCCTGTGTTGCACTGTCATAATCTTCGGTAAATATGTTTAATAAACGTTTCCTTCCATCTTCCGCTCACCGCTAGCAAACAATAACTTTTGTGGCTTTTGAAAATTATTTGATTACTATTACCAGAGATATCAATAACAATAAGTGCGTCGCCTTATGAGAGAGTTTTCGAAAGTAAGCAGGACTGTTTCTACCACACGAAAAAAAAAAAATAGAGATTTCATAGTGCCCTCACCATCAGTGTCGTACAATACTCAGTGACACGAACGAAATTGGGTGAAATTGTGCAATTTGCAGTGAATTCGAAATAACCCCAATGACTTCAAATCATCTTTAAACATCACCACACTGTGTTCGAATAATTCATTATTGAGATCATAATTTCTCCCTGAAAAGCAGCTGTATTTCAATGAATGACCGACTGGCTTTGCAGTTAATTCTCGGTAAGGTTGTTAACTAATTTCAAGACCCTTCTTCTTTTTTAACAGTGTCAATGATAGGTACTTCAATGCAGATGCTAATGAATAGGTTTATTTGATCTCTTACAATTTCAAGCGACGCCAAAAAATGATCTTTTCTTGGTAACGGCAATAAACATGAACCTAAATAAGGGTGGAAAGTACAACCGCTTCGAAATAACTTTAAAAACGCTTTATGCTAAACTACAATGGGGATCTACTCACAAAGTATTCACATCTGGTGGTAGAACAAGATTACTCTCACTCAGATTTTTCCCGGCGAAGTTGCACTCGGCCAAAACCTTTCCGGACACTCTGTCTCGCGAACAGTGGCAATCATTTGCGCATGACAAGTAGGTGTAAAAGGTATCGTCGTCAGTGCTGTCTAAACGTGTAGGAAATAGCGCTACCAAAAGAGCAAACGGCAGAAATCGCACGGCCATGACGAAAACACGTTTGGGTATCTGTTCGCTTAAGGAAAGATGTCCTCTGCAATTATACCAATGTTATTTGAACAACTTCGAATTTGCATATAGTTTATAAACATTTGTTTGCGGAATTTAGTGCTTCCCTAGCAATTAACAGTCAAACAAGCGAAACTCACCATCGGAAAAGATTTCTTAGTGCTTCAGACGGCCTAATACCTCCAGAGTCTTGTACCTCAGTTTTCTCTGACGAGTCTGGCTTTGCTTCAGGTCCAGAATTCAAAGATATACCTGAATTGACCCGCACTGATGAGACCAAGAACTACTAATATTCGTAGTATCCACAAACGTAGAAATGGGAATTGTCTTCTGTCTTAATTGTCACTTCCTGACGTGCAGTCCAAGGTGATTTACGTTCAACTGGCAGTAAACAGTGCTGCCGGTTGAGAATTAAGCGTGGGTTTAAAGTGTTAATTACAGAGTATTCATACAGATATATACATGCTGGCAGCTGCAGGAGAACAAAACATATCGATCCTCGCTTGTAGGCTAACATCTTTGCCATCGATTGGTTCACAGATGAGGCTCTTCCAACCATTATCTTGGACCGGAAGACGTTAAGGCAGGCTTTACAAGTGTCGTTATATATCTGATAACCACATTGCTACTACATAGCTCATTTCTTTGAATTTGTGATGTTCACCTCGCATTAACAAGGATGGCTTAGAGAGAGGCTCTAAAGGAGTCATTAGTAGGTCGGTTATAATATTGTCACCATAGTATTGAGTGACCGTACTTTTCTTTCATCTGTAGTTAGAGATGAATTTCATTGTTTTCAGAATTGGAAGGAGAATTTTCAGAATCATGTTTTGTTTTTTAATCTATTCTTTTCCCAACCTTTTTGTTGGCATACAATATGTCATTATCATATACCTTTTCTCAACAAAGAAGGTTTGTACATAATGATAAATTCAATTATCGTCCTCCTGCGAAACAGAGATGTCACTGACCTTAGCCTGGGTCGCCATTGCCTCACTTTTAAATCTCTGTGTCTATAACATTCCTTTCTTTTTATACTTTGTTATTTCGTTTGCCCCATGGCAAGTTAGTAAAGATATCAACTCGTTCCTTCAGTTTTAACACCTCTTCATTAAAAGAAAGCTAGTTCGCATAAATGATTAATGATTTGAACCTTTGAAGTCTTTCTATCTAGCTTTGGATCCGAGATAAATATGGAAGGTATAGGAACGATATGCATGACAAGCATTTCAATAAGTTTGTTAAAATTGCAACATCATATGTAAAATAAAAATGTTCATATTCAGATTGCTATGAATTTATTTCTTATTATTGTCAAGCTACCAATTTCAACTCTTTCGCCGGATGTCGCCATCAATAACTTATTGTCATTTCATTTGCCGTGGTTATGAACAGTTTTGCTACCAGAAAGGTAAACATGCTTCTCTAATTTTCGTTTTTATTTATCATTTTTTTTCTCTGTGCTTCGTATAAGTTAAAGTAAACCTATCACAGGCACGCTGTTTTTCCACTCCCTCAAACTCTTCTGAGTCAGCTTACTTCATTTCTGAACTGAATTATCCTCGTCTTGCAACGGTCTATTTTTGATTATCATTATCTTTGTCTTTTACGATCATCGTCCTTTCATGGACAGTGGCAAACGTCAGTTGGAATATTCATCAAATAAATATTCCTTCAAAAAAGCGAACTTCTTCATTTGTTTGGTGACACGCTCCTTTTGCTCCTCGGTCCATATTACTTTGTCTCTTGTCACCGAGGGAACTCCATACAGGATACTGCTACATTTTTCAAAGTAATCTTCAGAACAAGTGACTCCTAAATGGTCGCACAATCTCTGCAACGTTTCTCTGGGCTTCAACACTGTATTGTGTCCTTGAACGTCAATGACAGCATTCCCGTAACGTTCCCTAATGTGTTGGTTAGCGGCCACCAAGCTGAAATACTGCCTAATAGCTAAGTCGAGTTCGCTTGTCATATTTACCTGTTATATATAAGAGACGAAAAAGAAACGGTAATGTTGTCTTCGTAATGGGGAGTAAAAACAAAGATTTTTTTTTTGTTTTACGCGTTTACAGAGTAGGGAAGAGGATTCCGCTCCTTCAAAACTCCCTTTCCAAACCTTTATCAGAAGAGAAAATGCCTTCGTGAACTATGGGCAGCCCCAGTAACAAAAAACGTTTTTGGCAGACATTTATTTGCTTTTGTGCTTAGACGATGCTGCAATGTTTTCTTTATCTATCTGCATTAATTGTTGCGCAAAGGATAATGTTAAGATACGTACAAAGCGTAAGCTCATATGATTTTCGTTGTTAAAATAATAATTCCTTTTGTTTGATTTCAACCCATTTTTCCTTTATTGATATAATACATACGATATAATATGTAATATAAACAAAAATACGCCAAACATGGAAGTTCTATTTTATAAGTAATTTATAAGGATGTGCATGAATCTTCATATTTCTGTAACTTACTGTTACTCCATCTTCTTTTACAACGTCACGCGACTCTGTAGCGCGGAGCATGATGGTTGCTATGTTGTCAAAGGGGTTTCTGATGACGTGGATGAATTTTATCGGTATTTGAAGAGCTTCGTGAATTTCATAAAGGATGCTCCAATGATTTTTAGTCTTCAATGCATTTGCAGTGCCACCGCCCTTCTTGTCGCCAATTACCTATCCAATAGGATTGAAATAACTAATCAACGATTATTCGCCGTGGGCGAAGTAAATATTGTTTAATAATCCCCAAAACGAAGTCGGGGAAATTATTTATCAAACCTCACTAAACCTGAGGCGAATATTTTTTTAGTACAAGCGCTCACGTACTTTCGAATTCCGTGTTAAATTCTGTACTATGGGAAAAAGCATTAGAGCATATTTTTCTCTTATTACGTTAATTACTCGGTTTCAAGATAAGCAAACAGTTTTCACAGCTTTAGTTATAATAATAATAATAATAATAATAATATTAGAGATCGATTTCTATAGCGCATTTCCATGTAAATGCTCTAATGCGCTTTACAACACTGTGCGGGGGACTTTTCCAGACTGCCGGCGGCAGTTTACAATCAATAAAGGAAAAATTTTACAGATGCCCCCTCCCCCCATTCCCAGTAAACAGGCCAGACCACATCACAGTAATCTCGTGATGTGGGTTCATTAACGTCCCCTGCCGAAATTAACTAATTGATAGGTGCAGGAGATGGGAGCAATGTGAGTCAAGCGTCTTGCTTAAGGACACAACGTCAAGCCCCAGCCAGGACTTGAACCCGGGCCATCTGACCCAGAGTCCAGCGCACTGGACTACTCACGCCTCGCGCCTATTTTATTTATTCAGCAAAAATCTCATATTTTCTTTTGAAAAGTTTTCCGCCAAACTCAGTAGCATCTTTTGGGCTCTTCGCAGTTCATTCTTTCGCATGTATATCGCTCCCTCGGAAACATTGACAAAACATGGGGCAGCCTTCTTGAAATTTAGTCCTCTTGCTTTAATCACTTTGTCCGAGGCGATTATAATGAGACATGACGCAATCCTCGACCAATCAGAGTGCGCACATCTCTATAATTACCTGAGCAACTACACTAATTATAAAAAAGAATTTTCATAAAAGTAAGTCTGTCGTTTCCCTTAGTGATACACATCTGTGGCTCGAAGGTTACATTTCAGTTTTTGTGTTATTGACTACATTTTGACTTGCGGGATCCACAAATGAACAGGTACACTTTAACGTGGACTATATTTTAGAAAATAGATGAAAGAGCTTCTATGACGCACTCACCTTGATTCTTTTAAAATATCTTCCTTGCCATAGGCCGGGCACTTGGTAGCTGTATCTGACATTCAAAAGGGAGCTATTAGCACGGCGTCCAAATGTAGCGTCCTTTACTGAAAACTCATGAAGCTCATAAAAGAGTTGATACTTCTTAAAGTTTTTCTCAACCTCTGTTGACGAGTGGAATTTTTCTTGCCAAGTTCGAAGCACGTGGTATTCATTAGCGATGATGATTTCTGGATGCGCGTCTAAGATGGCCGCTACAAGGCTGTGACTGCTGCGAGGATATCCGATAAACATCACAAACGTCTCCACTCCGTCGTACAGTTTGAAAAGACCCTCTGCAGAAGAACTGAGCGTGCTAGGCACCTCTGAAATCAAACCAGATTAATTATGCTATTCGATTGTTCACACATTCTTTTCCCACTTTGTACCAGGCCCTTGTCTATCCTTCCGACATGGAAAGTAGAACAACTGGGTCTTATTCATATATCCATGGAGTTATAATCAAAGCCTTCGTCGCAAAGACGTTTTTGACCACCCTTCAGCGGCGAAATTACATCCAAAATCCACCCGGTCCCAAAGAACTCTCATTTTCATACAAATGAGGACCAGAGTCATATTCGAGGTCACTTGTATCTAAGAGGGAGAAAATCACAACGTCTGAGGTTCTATTCTTCGTGGGGATTCAAATTGTTCTCTTTTTTCCGTGCCAGTGATAAATACGAATAAGATCTCTATTTATTCCACGACTGTACTCGAAATGCACCTTCTTTCTTTGAAGAATTAGTTATAAATACTGTAAGTCTGAAATGGAGTAGTGGACGCATTGGGATTCAGAGGTTAGGGTTCAAAATGCCTCTCTCCACCCCCAGCCGGAGTATAAATGATTACCGGAAAATTGTCAGCGGGAAGCACTGGGGATGAATTAGTGGGCTATTCATGACGATTTTATTTTCCCTTTTTGACGAAACTCGATTTCTCTCGGTACAATTTCGATGCTTCAGCTTTTAACAAAAATTACATCTGTGCTCTAAGCGTTTCTTTTTTTTTTTTTTTTTTTTTTTTTTGGTCGATTTTTTATATTCATTGGTGGAGATAGGACATTATCTTAACTTTTTTCCTTCAGAAATTGACATAATGACCCTCTTGCTCTGACATGCAAGTCGAACTTCACTGTAAACTCCTTATTTACACCGTCGTGTTCGAATGACATATTTGAATATGGAGTCACCACAGCAACTACTTTTCCGCAATGCTTTACGTATGTAACGAGTGAAAAAAATATCTCTTTTTCCACTAGGAAAACATAGCCAAAGCGTTTCAGTTAACTAAATCACATACTAAAAGAGCATGTGCGCTGCACAGCGCTTTCATCTAAATTCCATCTAACTTCACCTGCTTTCGAAATAGACTCTTTGTTCTCAAGAAAGGTATTCTCCTCCGTTGGCGAGCACATCTGCAGGAAGACACTGTAAGCTCCACTTTCTGATTTGTTGATCACGCAATAAAATAGCAAAGCAGAGCAGATCAAAACTGTTGCATACAGCAGCGAACATTTCATCTTGAGCATTATTTCTGGAAATTCAAGAGAGGAAAGAGTTATCAAAGCATGGCTAATATCTATGGTTTATCATGTGTATGTTTTCCTATTCTAACTTTCAACTAAATTGCTTCTTATATATAGGAAAGCGTTGATGTATAAAGCACTAATACATATTTCATAGTTAGTGTCCCAATCGAAGTTCACAAAGTCGATAGAAGTAATTCCTTATAACTTAGCTCACGATTGTCTTGTATCTATACTTTTCTCTCTTCGTAGCCTTGCCACCAATTAATGAACGTAAAACGATGATTTTTCGCAAAAGTTAGAAAACTGAATTTCGTGTTCTTAAGTTTAATTTTTATCTAGATATCTCACTATTACGACTGATGATTCTGAACTTTTCAAGCTACTGCTGTCGCTTCTAAATGACCTGTAACTCACAATTCGCTGCCTAGTAAACGGCGCTCTGACTATAGAACGGAACATTTCCGATTTTTCACTCGAATACATTTCCATCATTTTAAAATTCTCGTTCGTGTGAGTTCCATAGACAGCCATCGCCAACGCTATTTTTGTTCAAATCACACTTTACTCACCCTTACCTTTGACTTCTGCACTTAGCAGTTCCTCTGTTACTGCACAATATCAAGATGTAGGCTCGAAAAAAACGCAAGTTCGCTATTGTTGCGGACAGTGTTAATTGAGAGAAGACGCAACAATGACTGAAAGACTTGTGTCACTGCAGCTGTAAATTGTGCTTGGATACGTTAGTATTAAACAAATATTTGCCATTACTTGCCCTTTTACTAGTAACTAATTAACAATTGTGCATTTATCACCCGAATTGTTTTTGTTTCGTTCATCGCGTCTTTTTCTGGGAAACGTGTAGATAATTGACTAGATGAAATATTTCTACGACATAAATGGTAACAATCCCGCTAGAAGCAATTGATATAAATCTTGATGATCAAACCACTCAAACTAGGATTTAAAAGAATGATTGGGGAAAACAAACAGTACTTTAAGTTTCCAAGAAGAGCCCCATGACGATTTTGAGAAATTGCCCCCTTGATTCTGTAAAAGATTGTTTTACTCCTAAATATTTGAAATTTGTGCGCCGAAACTACATGTAAGAACATTTCTCATATTGGACAAGTTCTTAGCGATCACTAGGAGATCAACCCGGAATTTTACTTAATCATTAATCGTGTGGAGTACCGACAGACTTCACTTGGCAGTTGGCATAAAAAAAACAACAACAACAATGACGACAACAGCAAGAACAAAAACAAAAATTTGTCATACTTTTTTCATTTTATTTTTTTTTTCCAAATGAATGAAACTACCAAGGGGAGGGTCAAGTTGGCAAGAAAGGAGGCAATTAAATTCGAAGTTAATCCAACAATTGAAAAAGAAAAGTGTACTGTGAAGGGTTGGTTGCTATGCAACTCATAAAGAGCATTGAAATTCCTTAGCCTCTCGCCTGAGACATTCTGATTGCACGCTTGGGACAAAAAACCACTGCAATTTAATGCTATAAAGCAACCTTTGTGAACTTCATCGCTGATCACTTCAAAGTAAGAGATTCACCAGCGACACAGGTGTTTGAAAGCTTGCAAACCCATGACTGTTGCATAGGGAAAGAGATTTATGGCCAACGATCTTGAGAAAACCGCAGCGAAATATGGTTTTGCTGACAGAAAATTGTGTTTTCAGACCGCAATTATTCGTTTCTTACTTTGAATTCGCCTTCGCCTTTTTTGTACTCGAGAACGTTGTAGTACAAAGTAAATCTAAAACATGGTTGTTTTGGAAGAAGAACTCCTTAAGAAGCCCCTTTTTCAATCTGTTTGTAAATAAAAGTGTCTCGTATCTTGAGGAACATCACTGTTTTACCGTATTTTTCTTAGTTCGGTCTTTTGTTAACCTTACAAGACACTGCACATATACGGTACATAGCCTCTTAAAAGAGACTACGTTGTTTCGTACATCTTCGCAGGTTCATACGATGAAAATTACTACAATTGCAAAAATCTGACGCTCTTTCTAACATCATCTGATCCTAGAACACGTGACACGTATGGATTGACATCCGGGCCTAGCTCACTGATGAGGCGGAGGGGGCCCAAAGCGAGGAGGTGGGAAAGGACCTGAGGAAGGAACAGAAATTCGTTTTATCATTATTATTAATTATTAATCATTATTAATCATTATTTATTACCATCATTATTATTAGCACATGACTGTGCACAGATGCACAATTTCTCTCAACATGACAATCTCATTTCTGATTGCACAATGCCGCGAAGAGAATTTTTGAAGTCAACCGCATAGGGTTACGACAGGTCAACCTTACCACTGACCCACCAATGCAAATTTTAAAGACATGTCAATTTGATTCAAATTGGAAAAAAAAAAGGTCGTCTTGAAAACAGAAAAATTGGAGGAAAAAGTCTGTCCAATTACTTACTAAATCAATGCAATTCATTGATCACTCAATTCATTACTGAACTGGCTTGCACCGTGATGGGCCCTTTCACTCCCGACATCTCATTTCTAACTCTCCTTACTATCTGCTATACAATTTTTTTGATGTTTGTTTGGAGAATTCGTTATTTAATCGAACAATAATCCCCTCAATGATATTTTCCTCAAGTCTCATCACTCGTCTGCTTGTTTTTGTATTAATACAGTGTGGAGAAATTCTATCTTGGTCACTCATAGAAGTGAAAGGGTGAACAATACCAGACTCTATAAGTTTTCTTTGCCAGTGCACGTGACACTTCTATCTCAGTATACATGAACCACATACACTACTCAAGATATCCAAGTACTGTTACAGAAGTTTGCCAAAAATTGCAGCCTGCCAGTGCACACATATTTAACAGAGTGTGTACCCTGCATTAAAGTGAGGCCAATCTGGGAATATGACTGGATCAATCAAAATGTTGGCCCCAACAGATGCCGCCATCACACAGGCAATTTGTTTCCATTTCTCACTTGAAGACTGCCTTTCATTTGCAAAGTCTTTGATGCCTTTGACTACCACCCATTCTGTCTTAAAATTGCAGCCTGCCAGTGCACAGATATTTAACAGAGTGTGTACCCTGAATGCCCATCAAACAGCATCACTAACCTCGAGGAGGCATCCCAAAGGGAATGGGAGGAGGCCCTAAAAGACTTGGTATTCCGCCTGTTGGTCCCATATCATTTGGCGGGTGTGGTCTGTTACCAGGAGGTTGGAACTGTCAATGAGGCGGCCTTGGTAGAAGACCACTTTGATCTGATGATGGCCCTTGCCCAAGAAGAGGCTATTGGAATACAAAGTTATAATAGGCATTTATTAAACCAGATAGGTACCCAAAGATTCAGTTCTTTATAATTTTTTTTTCTGCAGGGACCCATTGGACAAATTCCCTCTTCTTTTTTCAATTACTTCATTTGGTATATTCCACACACACCCAAATAGTGCTCTTAGGGCATGCTGATCGGTAGTTTGGAAGTAATTAGCAACTTTTTAACTCCGAGCAGCCGAGAACACAAAATTGCACCTTAGAGTTTAATTTACAACCACTTATTGGTACGTGTATGTGAACACACCAGTAACTTGTTAACTAAGGTTTTTGATTGTGTGGTACATCAGTAAAGCGTATGTTCAAGAGTGCATACTAGCACAGGTAGTATGCAAGAGTGCATACTAGCACAGGTAGTATGAAAGAGTGCATACTAGCACAGGTAGTATGCAAGAGTGCATACTAGCACAGGTAGTACGCAAGAGTGCATACTAGTACAGGTAGTACGCAAGAGTGCATACTAGCACAGTTAGTATGCAAGAGTGCAAACTAGCACAGGTAATATGCAAGAGTGCATACTAGCACAGGTAGTATGCAAGAGTGCATACTAGCACAGGTAGTATGCAAGAGTGCATACTAGCACAGGTAGTATGCAAGAGTGCATACTAGCACAGGTAGTATGCAAGAGTGCATACTAGCACAGGTAGTATGCAAGAGTGCATACTAGCACAGGTAGTATGCAAGAGTGCATACTAGCACAGGTAGTATGCAAGAGTGCATACTAGCACAGGCAGTATGCAAGAGTGCATACTAGCACAGGTAGTATGAAAGAGTGCATACTAGCACAGGTAGTACGCAAGAGTGCATACTAGCACAGGTAGTACGCAAGAGTGCATACTAGCACAGGTAGTACGCAAGAGTGCATACTAGCACAGGTAGTACGCAAGAGTGCATACTAGCACAGGTAGTACGCAAGAGTGCATACTAGCACAGGTAGTATGCAAGAGTGCATACTAGCACAGGTAGTATGCAAGAGTGCATACTAGCACAGGTAGTATGCAAGAGTGCATACTAGCACAGGTAGTATGCACTTCCAACCCCTTAAAAAAAAAACTTGGCAATGCCTACAAGAAATAATCATGGTCAGCAATTAATGATCCAGAGTAACGTGAAGAAGCTATCAAACCATTGTGTCGCCTGAAAAACCAGACACTGACAGAATATCCATACATCATATTGACCTGAGGTGGTGGTGGCATATTTGGTGGCACAGGTGGCATAAACTGACCTCCCTCCATTGGAGGGGGTAGAGGTGGCATTTGGCCCGGTGGGCCGAGCGCACCAGGTGGGGGTGGGGGTGGTAGTTGGTCAGGATGTCCGGGCATCATAGGCATGCCAGGCATTCTTGGAGGGAACATTCCTGGTGGTGGGAGGCCAGGTGGCATCATGCCTGGGGGAGGCATACCTAGACGAAGGAAAAAAAAAAAAAAAAAACATGTCAAGAAATGGTCTACGAATTAAAAAAGGTGTATGCACAAATGCATGCTGTACTTATCGACCAAAAAGGATGGCTACATAGGAAATTATTTGGCTTAAGTTAACAGCAAATACACTTAGCATAGTGTGGCCATGGCAGGTCTAGCCTTGACAGATTCTCCTAAGCATCCTCTAAGCTGGGGTTGAGTGATGGGCAGATCGCCCCAGCTGACATCACAGAACTAGATTATACAAGTAGACACCTTCAACTAGACTATGAGCAGCCCCTCCTTTAGGCAAAGTACATTGCCCAAGTTAAAAAAAAATTCAGTGAAAAAATTGATGTTAGCATGCTACGTGGAACTCTGGAGGTGGGCACCTTTCTCAGAGTGTTCTGCTCTGCACCTAATACATGCCAGGTTCAAAGCTAAGAAATCTCTGTTTCGGTTTTCTTTATTTCAGGTGTTTCAAGGAAACTCAGATCAAAGCAGCATCGTGAAGCATTCACTCAGAACCGATTACAAGGCCAGATACGTTCGGTTTTATCCTATAACACACCATCTATGGCCATGTTTGAGGGTTGAAATATTTGTGCAAAAGTAGTATATCAAAGATGTCCATTCATCCATCAGCACCGTACTAACTGAAAACAATAAATCTAATGGGAAATAAAAGTACATACACAGAGTCTACGGTAGGGAAAACGAGCAGTCAAATTCGTTCAAGCAAATACACCAACAGATGCCTGAACAAACTAGCCACTACACGCTGCTCTTTACAGTGGCCAATTCATTCTATCAAGCTATAGGGGAACAAGAGAAAAGTTCCAATCACCAGTCGGGGGCGAGTTATTCACAAACTTTTCGAGTAGATCACAAGTAGGTTATCACTATCGAACAAAGCCAGCCTTTTTTCCTGGAGCGTCAAACATGGATACAATCCTAATTTGAATAACCAGTAATCGGCTCTTTGTCAATCGTTATAGTGCCCTGCTTTGATCTCGCTCTCAGCCAATCAGGGTGCACTAATCATCAGCTTAGGCCAGTAGTAAAAGGGGAATTTTCCCCCAAAAAGAGAATATTCCTGAGTTTTAGGCCTGTCCTAATTGTGCTCGTTAGATGCTGGTAAGTTGCAGAATGGATGAAATGCCAAAATGTCGCTAAAAAATTTCCAACAACCTGAGAAGTTGCCACCCAAATTTCAAACGTTACTGCCTAATTTCTTAATATTTTTATAAAGTCGTTGATTGTAAGTTTTAGTTTCCGTTCTTCGATCACAATAATTGCTGACATTGAAACCTAGGTTTATGGGCGAGATGTTCTGTAGGCCTAACGGCACAAAACATATGGTTCATTTAACGTCTTGCCGTACGAAACGTTGCCAAGTAAATAACAGGTTTAAAGTTATGTCGTTCACAAGGTTGACGAACATTCAAGAAATTTGCATAGATCGAAGTTTCCTATAAAATCATTGATTTCGTCGTGCTTAATAAGTGCTCTAAACCAACACTTTTCGCAGTTGCTCAGAAATAAAAAAATACAAAAGTTGCTAAAATCTCGATTAGTTGCCGCAAACGCCAAAAGTTGTTCAAAAGTTGCCGAACACAGTCGGAACAGGCCTATTGCTAAAACCATTATAGCACTAACTGTAGTAAGTTTAAGTTTACAATCAAAATTACGCGAGAGCTAATGGTCATGTCCTTCGACTTCCGTTCTAACCCGATGAAATAATTTGAGCCAGATTTATCTTAAAAAAATGTTTTTTTCGTCTTGTCACGAGCGTGGGACAAAGATCAAATTCTGAGTCGCCAGGAGGAATAGAACCTTAAACCTTCGGATTCCATGCTCCGATGCTCTATCGCTGAGCCACAGAGACTCTATGGTGTGAATAAGATTACTGTAAAACTTATAAACTAGATCAACCTTTAGTATTTTACCCCTTCACGTACCCTTCCACCTCCCCTTGCATTGAAGACGGGAGAGCAGATCTCTCGGATACAAGTATGAGGGAATAGCTGTTTCCGATTTAGTCACCATCGATCTAACGAATGTGATTGTTAAGCAACGTCAAGACCAAATTAGTCTCAAAAAAAATTTGAAATTGAAAAAAGAAATAGTACTTTCTATGATCTTAAATTTCCTGTGAAACAAAGAAACGTTCTCAGGACGTTAGATGTCTGTATCTCCTGTGGGTTCCCGAAGAAGCTAATGGCTGTGGGCTCATTTCTTACTGAACAGTACCTGGCTATCGGGTCTGCCGTATTGTTTAAAGTTTCTCTGCTGTTTTAAACAACCCGTAAACTTTGACCACTGATAATGAACACTCATGAAACCTCTACGTTGTTTAATTATTGCGCTTTAGATTCGGTTTCGGAAGATATAATCTCACTTATTTTTTTTTAGTATGCAAGCCAGTTGGTGTGGCAGACAGGAATAGAATACCAGATGCTAGAATGACGGCGAGTAGTTTTTTCGGTAGTAGTTATTACCCGTACTATGGCCGACTGCATGAAAGCAGAGGACATAAAGGCTGGTGCACTAAGACTAAACATGATAGAAGTGACTATCTACAAGTTGATATGGGTGCAGTGCACTCCATTTGTGCTGTGGCCACACAAGGTCGATCACTGAATACCGGAGATTTGTGGATCACCGGTTACAAACTACAGCTGTCCAACGATGGTTTAAGGTGGAACTCTTACGAGGAAAAAGGTATCGAAAAGGTACTTGCCGCCACTTGAAGTGAATATGCAGCTGGCTACGTGAAAAACAATTTAAATAAGCAAGTAATCCTACTCCTCACCTTGTTACTTGATGAACCACCTGTTTGCACGTTCAATAAACACCTTCTCTCTCTCCAATATATCAATACATACGACGCATGATCCCTTGTGCAATTTGCTCCAACAAGGTGGTGACACTAAAATCGTCAGCTTATAAAATATTCGCAAGTGTGGTAAATCTATCTTTATCAATTTATAGTAGATAACTAACTTATTATTTTAATTAGCCCGCCAAGGCAGCGTCTAGTAAAAAAACGACTTTTGAATATAGTGATTCATCAATCTTTTTCATTTCCTGGTCTTCCCAGGAAACTTTGACCGAAACAGTGTCGTGAAGCATTCACTCAGTTCTGAAGTCAAGGCCAGATACGTTCGGTTCTATCCTGTAACATATTCCGCCCATCCCTGTATGAGGGTTGAAATATTTGTGCTAAGTTGACTAATAAAAAATATTTATAACCCATCAGCACGAAAATTATCACAACACTATACGTGTATGATGCACGATCCTCGCAGTAGATAGCGCTATTTAAGCAATAGCGAAATTCAGACCTGAAAAAAATCAGGCCTGTACGGGACTCGAACCACTGACCTCTGCGATACTAGTGCAGCGCTCTAACCAATTGAGCTAACAAGCCAACTGAGAGCAGGCCGTTAAGTTGATTCGTAATGAACCCGTGAAAGTGATAAATGAGATAGAATAAATATATGAAAATCATATATTTTGAACTGCGGTACTTGATATGTATGATGCACGATCCTCGCAGTAGATAGCGCTATTTAAGCAATAGCGAAATTCAGACCTGAAAAAGATCAGGCCTGTACGGGACTCGAAAAAGAAAACAAAACATTTGTGCCAATTCTTAAGAAAATAACCGCATCAAAAACAACTTTTTCAACAACAACGACAACAACAGCGTTTATTTAAACACGATAAAAAATTCAGCAAAAGCTGATGTGGTCGTGTACAAACAATAAGACTAAATTCCTAACTAATTACAAGAATCGAAGACTAATGCAAGATTTCTACATATTTACAACAATAAAAAATTCTACAGAGTACATCATTATAATATACGCGGCTTAAAAATACACTTGAGTGTATGGCGTGCAAGCAATAGCGCAGAACTAGCTTTAGGTGGATCCCATGTCATGATTGCTGCAGTCCTCCGTAATTAATGCCATTAAACTTGCTTTCTACCTTACCTTACCTTTCGCCCTGTTAAGCCAGATATTTGTTCTGCTGACATGTTGAAGCCCCAAGCTTATCCTAAGAGATTTCGAAGACCATTTTGCTTTGAACGAAATGTCAACTATTAAATGTGGCCCAAACGGAAATATGTTCCAGAAAGATTATTAAAAATCATGTGTAGACCAAATAGATTTGAAGGAGGGAAGAATGAGTCATTATTGAAGTGTTTTTTTTTTTTTCCTTTTTTTTTTTTTTCATTTTTTTTCAACGTATCAATTACTCTGTCTTCAAGCCTCAGAAGGGAAATGTTCCGGTCTGTGGTTTGGCGTTACCATATCATACCGACAGCCTTCAAAGGATCTAATAAATTTCTTCTTCTCAAAAGGCAACATCATTATTATCACTACTTGGAGTGGTCATCTGGTTTAAGAAACCATGATTATGATTCAAGCCTGAAACAGTACATGACATTTCGAGGGGGACACTTATTATTTGTTAAGCAGAGAAGCTAATAATGTATTTGCTGACCCCAATTCAGAAGAGTAAAGCTCAGCTCTAATCAAGTGAAAGTACATAATTCAGTTTGGTCTCGAACTATTTTGGCGATGCTATATCTCATAAAACATTTGGCATTTGGGGCTTTAAATTACGAGCGGAGATCCATTTCAGTTTCAATTGCGTCGTTCTTTTCGTCGAACATTTTTCAAGAAAAGTGCTGAACTTCTTGTTTTGCAGGCACTTAGATCTGATATGCATCGTATGGTTGGTCGGCAGACTTCATTTTTTACCGCGCTGTTTCTCATTTCTCAAATATTCTGTGAAATTGCCAGTCAGCGGTGTGTAGCCAGTGGCGACCTATACTCGATTTATTAAATGATGCTTCAGGGCCACACCTATAAGACGTTCAAGTTTACACCAGGTACGCTGGAATGCAGAGAGGCTTGTCTCGCTAATGAAAGATATCAAAGCTATAATGTCGTCATGTTCATTGCAATATGTGAGTTAAACAACCTGACTAAAGAGGCCAGACCAGAAGACGTTGTCAAGGACGAGGACAGATATTACATGGCGATAGGTCCAAAACGAGGTAATAAATCCTGTAAAGGCTAAAAAGTAGTAACACACTAAAGGGATTGGGGGTGGGGATGGTGGAGGGACATTAATCTACAAGTTCAATTTTCTATTGTGAATGTCACGATACTCACGAACGTAACGAAATTCATAAAACGGTGCTCAGCATTGTGATACATAGTTTTCAGAACAAAAGTTGTTTGACCACAAATTAAAGTGCGTTAAGAAATGAACAAATGTTGAAAGTCACCTGATGTTCATGGATCTTACGCTGCCTATTTATAATGTTTAGCATTCTCACCATTTTCAACTATCTCAGCAAATTTCGCACCCAAAGTCTGTACGAGTCATATCATATTGTTCTAGATAGGGAAGAAAAACAATAAGTTCAGGTAAATATAAACCTTACTGTTTATTTCATTTACTCTTATTTATTTAGGATGTGTTCCTGTTGGTATGGCAGACAAAAATACAATACCAGATGCAAGAATGACAGCAAGTAGTGTTCACAGTAGTTCTCATGATCCGTACTACGGCAGACTGAACGAAACCAGGGGACACGGAGGGTGGTGTCCTGAGACTAGATTTAATAGAACAGACTATCTTCAAGTTGATATGGCTGAGGTGCGCTTTCTTTGCGCTGTGGCCACACAAGGATATCGGAGCACAAGGATATGGACCACCAGCTACAAACTACAATTATCAACAGACGGTGTAACTTGGAACACTTACCAGGAGACAAATATTGAAAAGGTATGGAAAGAACTGTAATTGACATTTTCAGCAATTAACAAAGACTTTGAGGTCAATGCAAATAATTGGCAAAGAGATCGCATACACATGGGTGGCGAGTTTGGACTTTTATCTTCATTGGCCACTGCAGCAGAGAACGTTCGTCAGGGATTATAGGCTTGTGTACAACAGGTCTGCTTGTACACAAGCTTGATATGTGCACGCTGCACACACTAGCTTATTTATTAGCAACATTGATATTCGGGGAAAGATTCAAGAAGAGATTTTGCATTTGGTCTCAGAGAATCAATGGTAAACAATCCAAAATAAAAAAGTGAAAAACGTGACGAAAAATTAACTTCGTTTGGAAACGCCGGGCCGCAATACAATATAACACAAAAATGCCTGAAAGAAGTGAGCTGTTGAGACCTGTTCAAATGCCCCCTACCTCCCCCTCCCCCTCATCCGGCACCTCCTTCATTTTATTGTATTTAGAATTGGTTCACCATAACAAGTTTTTCACTCTTTTTTTTTCGGTTTTTTTTTTATTCCAGGTGTTCCCAGGAAACTCAAATCAGAACAGCATTGTAAAGCATTCACTCAGAAATAAATTCAAAGCCAGATACGTTCGCTTTTATCCTGTAACATACAATAGTTATCCCTGTCTAAGGATTGAAATATCTTTGCTAAAGTAATACATCAAATATGTCCATTCATCCATCAGCCTAAAAACTGAAAGAAAACTGTCAAATTAATAATGGCAACCGAACTGAGTGGAGTGCAATTTGGGCTGAAATCATACGCGTGATTTCAAAATCGAACGAGCGCGCAGTGCGAGCTCGATTTGAAATCAAAAGTATGATTTCAGACCAAAATTGCACGACGCGAGGTTCAATTACCACTTTATTAAATCAATTTTGAAATCGCCCAAATACAGGACTTGGTCAATTCAAATATTTTATTGATGCAGTATTACATACATTTTGAATTCGCCCAAATACAGAAATCTAAAATCTGAAAATCAGAAATCTTGGAATCTGATTGGTTGTTTGTTTTAAGTGTAATATCCTCATTGGCTGTAAAAAAGATGCGATTTAAAGCAAAAAATGATGCGATTCGTGAATAAATCGCACCAGTTAGAGCCAATCAGATTACAGGGACCACCAATGATTTCAAAAATTAATGTAATAAATAGGGATACACAGGAAAATAAAGACTAGCAAACGAATTAACAAACTGATTCACCAACTAACCATCATCAAAGGCGGATCCAGGATTTTCCTTAGTTAGGAGTTGTTCTCTTTTTTCTACGGTTTTCTTTTATTCCAGGTGTTCTCAGGAACTCAAATCAGAACAGAATCACAAAGTATTTACTCAGAAATTAATTCAAAGCCAGATACGTTCCGTTTTATGCTATAACATACTATCATTGGCCATTTTTGACGGTAGAAATATTTGTACGAAAGTAATGCATTAACTACGTCCATTGCATGCGTCCATCAAAAAATTATAATTAACAGAAAACTGTTAGTCAAATGACAAAAATGTAAATAAACCGTAGCAAATAAACAAACAAAGAAATCTGAATAACCAAGTAACCATTATCGAGGGCAGATGTAGGATTTTTCTTAGGAGTGAGTGAACAACAAAGGAATAACCTCAATGATGTTTCCTTTGACGAATAGAAGAGCTGATGCTTTAAGACATTAGTACTAACCTATCATTTTTATGGAGTTTAACATAAATTCTTTAAACTTGACTTACGCTTTACTTCAACACCAATATTTATTCTCGTAGTTTTTATTTTATTTATCTTTCTTCCTTTTTTTTTTACAATACTAGTTATAAAAGAAAGCTGCAGGTCATTTCAGGTCATTTCAGGGGGAGGCTGCTACTCACCCCATGCACCCCTCCTCTAGATCCGCCCCTGATTACTCCCCTTTCGCTGCAGTCGGGTAGTAAAACAGTTATGCAAAATAAACATTTAGGATAAAATATATAAGGTGTTCCAGATCTGTGATAAAAGGTGCGTTTGCTCACTGTCACTTTTCATTTAACATTTGTGGTTAGCTGCTATCGTTATGAGTTTTGTTTTCCAATAAGTTAATATCTTATGTAAATGAAATCAATAGATTCAGTGGAATTGAGATTCCTGGATGCCTGAAACCAAAAAGTAGGGTAGCCAGCCGATAACAAATCATATCTGTAGGAGAACAATATCAACTCGTCCAAACAATAATGTACCACGAGGAGAGCGCTAAAACACACCATTAGCAGCTCACTATGCCACATTAATAGCGATGGGTACCTCCTATTCAATGCCATTACCTGATGAAGACAAGCAGTAACGAAGTCATAGGGCCGCGATCTACAATTGCCTTTGATAACTAGACTACTCAAATGCTAATTACTCTTATGAGAAGAAAAGCCTTCATGTTTTTTTGTTTTTTTTTTTTCCTAAACATTCGCTGATACTAGCAGCTGAATCCACCAAAGAGGTCTCCATACCTCTCTGGTATTTGATTAAAAAAATTAAAAAAAAAAGTTGATCGCTTCACACACACACACACACACACACACACACACACACACACACACACACATACACCCACACACACACACACACACACACACACACACACTCACACACACTCCCACGCACTCACACACACACTCACAAACACACACACTCACACACTCTCACACACACACACTCACACACACTCACACACTCACACACACTCACACACACTCACACACACTCACACACACTCACACACACTCACACACACACACACACACTCACACACACTCACACACACACACACACACATATATATATATATATATATGTTTTATATTATATATATTATTTGAACTGTTAGACGGACACGAGTGTAATTTTATCGCATTGAAGAGAAATAAAAGCTGCAATAAACTAAAGAAATTAAACTCCTATTATCTATTTGCACTAGTACGCCTTTTTTTTCTTACAGTCGAACCTCCATAGCTTCGCTGGAAAATAAACGAATGAAGTTCGATCGTGTTGTGCTATTAGGGAAGACACTATACATTCACAGTGCCTCTCTTTACCCAGGTGTTTAAAGGGGTATCGTCGAATTTAATGCTGGGGAGGAGGGTAACCTTGCAATGGACTAGCATCCCATTCAGGGAGTGGTAGGAAACGGAAACTAAGAAAGCCTGGGTTAAGCGCCGGCTTGATGGGTTACCTGGCTTATAAAGGAACTTTAACTTCGATCGTCGATAGTCCATTGATTATTAGCGGATGAACGTGCAAAACCTGATCGGCGATCATTGTTATTCTTACATACAACGCAAATGTTGATACCACGGGGATAAAAAAACTGTCAGGAAGGCTTCACGGAATATGGGAGGTTACGTATGATGAGCAAGCGAAGTGTTCCGTAAGCCAATTTGGCTCAGAATCTTAACCACACAGTTTCTCCAAGTATTGAATTGATCAATCCGCCTAAAACCAAATCAAGTACTTTTAAAGACAGATCATACTATAAACAAACGTAGCGTCTCTAAACCATGACGTCTTTCTAGTCAAGTACTTTTAAAAACAGATCAAGTACTTTTAAAAACAGATCATACTACAAACAAACGTAGGGTTTCTAAACCATGACGTCTTTCTAGCTCTCAAATAGGGCTCTGGCCTACTGACCTTAAGGCAATATAAAATTGATTTAGGCAGTATAAGGTTTTAGCAACGTTTTGTGAAAGCTACTTTCGAGAGAGTTCGATTATTCAGCTCTCGTGATGTCTCTCAAAGACCGTTCTTTTCCAATAAGCCCCGGCACAGCTCTGAGTGTTTCCTGTTTGCTTTTTTGATTCCGCTGTATTCATTCGAATTGAGACCAAGTTTGAAGACTTTTGTGGAATTCAAGCCTGAAAATCAAAAGATGCAATGAAGGACGGATTTTGCTCCGACTGAACAAGGTAATGTTCAACTGTCCAAACAGGGTTGTCTGTTTTGTTGCTAGTCATTCTCCTTTAAATTTATTAAGGTCGCGAATTACTTTGAAATATTAAACGATTAAGCTTTTCATCAAAATTATCCGCGAGCTAATGGTCATGTCCTCCGACTTCCGTTCCAGCAAAATGAAATAATTTGAGCCAGATTTATCTTAGAAAGGTTTTTTTTTCGTCTTGTCACGAGCATGGGACAAAGATCAAATCCTGAGTCGCCATGAGAAATAGAACCTCAGACCTTCGGATTCTACGCTCCGATGCTCTACCACTGAGCCAAGTACAGAGACTCTATGGTGAGCAGGGCTCATTACGAAATTCATATTTGACTCGCTCCCTGCATACTGCTAGGATAGGCAATGTCGACCGGTAGATTGATCTTCCTTCCACTGAAATATCGACACTTCCATATATCTCACAACGTAGAACAATTATGTAAAGGATGTGCTTTACATAATATATTGTCCCTCACTTTCATTACGAAATAAGTTGGAGACCTGCCAAGGATTAAAAAGCAGAGGCTCTAAAGATTAGCAGTACACTATTATTAAATGGCAGTGATTGAAAAAACAGATTTGATGTGTTGCCCATTGCACTGTCAACGAGAAATCGAAGCTCTCTTCAAGTCTCTGCGCGAACATAAAGCTTTAAAACTTTAATTTACCTTCTTGTTATGCGTAATCCTTGAAATAATTATGTTTGTGGAGAAATCAAGTCAATTGTATAGCAACCTAAGGAGGATTGTTAAAAACGTCTTCTTTATTGCAACTGACCATTGAGAAAGGTAAGGGGGGGCTTCATTCGGTATTTTTTTCAGTAGGCACTGATCTAAATGTAGAAACCTTTGATGCTTAGTATTCTTATCCTTTCCAACCCTCTCGGCATAATCCGCACCCAAAGTCTGTACTAATCATTTCATATTGATCTAAACAGGACAGAAGAACAGTAGACTCAGGTAAAATAAGCCTCACAGTTTATTTCATTTACTCTAATTTAGAATGTAGGCCTGTTGATGTGGCAGATAATGATATAATTTCAGATGCCAGAATAACAGCAAGCAGTTTGGCGTCTATTAATTAGGGAGTTTAAGCAAATCACTACGGCTGGCGCTGCTACGGCTACCGGAAGTAAAGTTGTCCAGAAACGAGTCAATGCGCATGTCAGTGGTACCCATCTAGCCGTAGCGGGAAATCCTTCTTCGCGAGTGGGAAGGTTTCGGCGTAGTCTGTGGCACGTGAACTTATCTCGCTTCTTTCTTCGCTGTATTCATTCTCCTGAGCAATTTTAACTATTGAAATACACTTGACATCTTTAAAAATAGCTTATCGGGAATATTTATCAAGCTTGCTGCCCCTTACCGAGTGAATCTGCCTTTATTTTTGCAGCCGGGTTTGTCGAAGGATCGAAGCAGTGTGCACATGGAGAACGCAGCGAACGCAAGGAGAAAAACGTTAGTAGAAAGTCTAACTTTTCCTTTAAAACCTCAAAGACTACTTGAAATTCAAATAGCTGAAGCCGAGGAATGACGAGGGGTACGAGGGACCGTGTAGAAACTTTGCTTTGGTGTTTATAAGCTCCAAACTGGCAATTTTACAACACGTAAGCTTAAATGTTTGAATTCACTCATTCACTGTGCACAGGATCGCTTACATTTTTTTTTTACAAACGTTGGAATCCCTCGTCCCTTTGAACGAAGTCATTTTGAGTTTTTAGACGTGCAAAAACTACTGCGAGGACGTTTAACTTCTCAGCCGCACTAGGTTTGTAGTTCGCGTTGCTTAAAGTTGAATTTTGGCGGGCTACGGCGACGTACTCTCCCTAAGCCTCGTCAACCAAGATAGCCGTAGCAGCGCCAGCCGTAGTGATTTGCTTAAACTCCCTAATATCATCCATACTACGGCAGACTAAACGAAAGCAGGGTAAACGGAGCGCGGTCTACCAAGACTACATCTGATAGAACGGATTATCTTCAAGTTGATATGGGTGAGGTACGTTCTGTTTGTGCTGTGGCCACACAAAGATTACGATGGACCTCTGCATGGACCACCAGCAACACACTACAATTATCCACAGACGATAAAATTTGGAACACTTACGAGGAGAAAAATATTGAAAAGGTATGGAGAGAACTGTAATTGACATTTTCAACAACTAACAAAGAGTTTGAAGTCAATGCAAATAATTGGCAAAGAGAGCGCGTACACTTAGATGGTGAATTTGGGCGCTTATCCTCATTGGTCTCTGGAGCAGGGGCTTGTGCACGACGGGTGTTGCTTAGAAATTTTTAAAGGAATCTTATGCATCTTTTGGTCGAGATGAAACGTCGTTTAAACTAGACAAAAAGTATTTTTCCCAAATAATTCACTTTTTTTTAAGATGAGATTGGTTAAAAAACCTTTAAATTCGAACTGGAGCCAAATATTTTAACGGAAGGCAACGACTTAAACAGAGGTAGTCCTTCTATTCTTACGTTTGGTGCCTAAAGTTAGAAATGTAGAAATTAGTTGGACATCGTTTATTTACTGAATCAAAGTCCTCAAACCTCGAAGCCATGATTCTGAGAAAGCAGGGAACGTTACAGAAACCAAAAGTGGATAGACGAAATATGAGCGTTTATTATGAATGATACACAGTGTCACGCAACTACCCATACCGGTTCTAGGACAATAGAGTATCCACACTTTAAAATTAGAAGGAAATGTATGAGAGATGTAGGAAGGAAACACAAAATAAAAGTGTTGAATAAATCCTGGTTTAGGGTTAAATTGCGTAGGTTATAGGAGCGTGTTTTTTTTTTTTTTTTTCATAATTTGAAAAAATAATGGTCATCTAAGATGGTGTAAAACAATAAAAATAATGAAACCTAAGATGGTGTTTAATTCTCCCTTAGCGTAAATGATTTCAAGATAAAATGAATATTCAAAAAAACCGTTCATTTTAGAGTAAAAGGAAAAAAAATGTTGTGTGCAGGATTCGAACCTGGGTTATTGCGGTCACTCACACAACCACACTCTTAACTCTCACCCTAAGCCCAATTCCCTAACCCGCTTAAACTCATAGCAAAATCAAAATCAAAACCCCCTAACAGTCAAACATCAGAGTGAGACAAACAATGGAAACGATAAAACGCAAAATGGCGACTCATACTTCCAATGACAAAGTAATTTCAAGATGTCATTAGCATTCGTATCGTGTAGAAAAAAATCGAAAATAAAAGAGGTTTCCTTCCGCCTAAACCCTATGATGGGATGTGAATAATTCATCATACTCCAATAAAATGAAAATAGTTCGGATGGTGATCACTCAGTTCATGAGTATTCAAAATTCTCTGAAAATGAACAATGATCCGTTCGAGGTAAAAACATGCGAAAGCTTTTTTCTCGATAAAAATCTTTACTCTTGTTAAAATCTTAATTAAAAATAAACTAGCGTGTGAGTGTGATCACTATCAGTGACGAAAGTGTTTGACTTTAAATTCTATGCAAAATTCCGCAAGTGAGGAAAACAAAATAACAACGATACATCGACGCAATTCAATGACAATGATTTGAAGAGAAATAATTAAATCTCCCATTTCATACATTAAAAAAATTATCAGAACGAAAAGGGTATTCAAAATCGCAGCACCATGCTCATGAACATTTTCATTTCTCGGGAAAAATTAACCATAGAACAGACTAACCGGGGGAAAATACGAAAATGCCAGCAGGCGTTGTAACCCAGGTAGTCTCATTATTATCTATCCATCAAATTTTAATCAAGTCATAGCATCCTTACATTTTTTGGGATCAAAGTCAATGACCTGTCTGTCCAAATTGTTTCCGAAGTAGTACATGTGTGAATCAATGATAGACCAAAGGAAACCTAGTAATGGGTATATAAGAGTGGCTATGAGTCGGAATGGTATAATCATGCATGGGACCAAAGTGATGATGAAGAAAGTTCGATTTCATCCAATCAAACAAGTGGAGTATCTCACTGAAATCGATCCCTACGTAGAAGTCGAAGAGAAGATAAATACGATCAAACCCTTCCTGGATACTCCGTTTAAACACAAAATAAAAGCGATAAAAGAGAGGCAACATAGCAAGTACCTATATACAAGCACGATTTTCATAAAACCTCGACATCTATATGTGATAAAGCGATTGGAAGAATTACAAGGAGCATAATCCAAAGAAGACTTTAGCTCACATGATATAGACTTGCTTTACATGTGACGAAACATGACTAAAACGTGGAAACATTGCCACGGTCGCTACGGGACTGCATTCCGGACGCGCGCGTAGGAGCAGGAAAGAGGAAGAGAAAGAAAGAGTGTACATAGAATGATCTATCACTGTAATAAACTGTTTTAAACTGTCACATTTGTTAGTGGTAATGTCTTACCGCGAGTTTATATGAGTCCCAAGAACTGAGTAAAGTTGAGGAATAAAATGACTCGAACGAGTGAGTAAATGTGAAGAATAAATTATATTACTTGAAGAAAGAGGAGGAGGAATGACGAGGAGGAGGATTGAGGAGGGGGAATGAGGAGGAGGAGGAATGAGGAGGAGGAGGAATGAGGAGGAAGAGGAATGAGGAGGAGGAATGAGGAGGAGGAATGAGGAGGAGGAATGAGGAGGAGGAATGATGAGGAGGAGGTATGAGGAGGAGGAATAAGGAGGAGGAATGAGTAGGAGGAATGAGGAGGAGGAATGAGGAAGAGGAATGAGGAGGAGGAATGAGGAGGAGGAATAAGGAGGAGGAGGAGGAATGAGGAGGATGAATGAGGAGGAGGAATGAGGAGGAGGAAAGAAGAGGAGGAGAGAGGAGGAGGAAGAACAATAGAAAATATACGATCCCACATGAACGAGATGGACAGTTTTGTTTCGTATATAAGAAAAACAAACATTTGGTTCAATATGAGCGCGCACTTTGAATTATTATAATTAATATTTCAAAGTACGCGTTCTTTTAAAGTTTGTTAGACATAACGGTGGATGTATACAATATGATAAAACTCCAAGTGTCTACCTCCACACTCATTTCTTACCTGCTCACGGAGAGGGTGGACGATGGCGAGTACTCAGGATCTTTCCGCGGTTCTAAAGTCGTATCGACAAAAAATGCATGCTCTTCATGCTCGCGTAAAGTATCAGGAAAATGTGTTGAAGGAATATAAAAACATGCTGAGATTGGAACGATTCCCAAAGATTGAAATCAAGGAAAAGTTACCCTAAGATGCAAAGTCCTGAAACTCAGAAACGTTTCAATGAAGCATACCATCAAGTATTATGTACGGTCTTAGATCAAGCGATTCAAGAGATTGAAAAGAATCTTGCTGCACACAGAGAACAATATCAATCCTTGGTACAACAGCGACAAAGTGAGCGACAAGTATTGGAATGCAGGAAAGAAAAGACACCCAAGATATCTCACCACACACGGGTGAAATCTGAATTGCTTGAATTACAGAAAAAATACGATAAACTCTGTGCCAAGTTAAACACATTCTCAAAATCTAGGGAGAAAAAAGATATCTTAGACACGGGTGAAGAGGGTGTGTAAGTGGTGTATGAGGCGGTGATAGGTTAGGGAATGTGGTGAGACAATAATACATAAACACCAGAGAACCTAGAATTTTTTCATTAGTATCGCTGTGACACGAAATGGGAGTCATGTTACCTTGATAAACTAGCGACTAGACGACAAAGTATAAAGACGATAAAGAAAATCAGTAGTAAACACCTAAACGATTGATGAAATTTCAAAAAGGAGATGTCATAATATACGCCAAGCCATTAATTTTTGTCGCAATTGAAACGACTTTGGATAACATTTAGCTCTTAAGAAGCTGCTAAATATGCCACAAATTAAAGTGGAAAAATGCCCCATGCAGATTACGAAACAACGGCTTAACCTGCACTTCATTCCAAATATTGCCGTCTCAATTTGACAAAAACGTGCACCTTTGAGAGGGCTCGATGGAGTCAAACGTTAGGAAAATAAATGTTTTCCAAAAAGTTCCTGTCGTAAGAAAATTGAAACCAAGATATGAAGCCAGACCCATCTGAAATGTCGATCTTACTTCATGAAAAATTAATGATTTTCATTCAAGAGGTTATGCAATATTTGGCCACCTAGATGAAATGATTTAAAAACATATTTTTACCATCAAGAATCCGTGAAGCACCTTTAATTCAACATAGAGCGACTAGACGACAAAGTATAAAGACGACAAAGAAAATCAATAGTAAACACCTAAACGACTGATGAAATTTTTACCATCAAGAATCCGTGAGGCACCTTTAATTCAACATAGAGCGACTAGACGACAAAGTATAAAGACGATAAAGAAAATCAATAGTAAACACCTAAACGATTGATGAAATTTCAAAAAGGAAATGTTACAATATACGCCAAGCTATTAATTTTTGTCGCAATTGAAACGACTTTGGATAACATTTAGCTCTTAAGAAGCTGCTAAATATGCCACAAATTAAAGTGGAAAAATGCCTCATGCAGATTACGAGACAACGGCTTAACCTGCACTTCATTCCAAATATTGTCGTCTCAATTTGACAAAAACAAGCACCTTTGAGAGGGTTCGATGGAGTCAAACGTTAGGAAAATAAATGTTTTCCAAAAAGTTCCTGTCGTAAGAAAATTGAAACCAAGATATGAAGCCAGACCCATCTGAAATGTCGATCTTACTTCATGAAAAATTAATGATTTTCATTCAAGAGGTTATGCAATATTTGGCCACCTAGATGAAATGATTTAAAAACATATTTTTACCATCAAGAATCCGTGAAGCACCTTTAATTCAACATAGAGCGACTAGACGACAAAGTATAAAGACGACAAAGAAAATCAATAGTAAACACCTAAACGACTGATGAAATTTTTACCATCAAGAATCCGTGAGGCACCTTTAATTCAACATAGAGCGACTAGACGACAAAGTATAAAGACGATAAAGAAAATCAATAGTAAACACCTAAACGATTGATGAAATTTCAAAAAGGAAATGTTACAATATACGCCAAGCTATTAATTTTTGTCGCAATTGAAACGACTTTGGATAACATTTAGCTCTTAAGAAGCTGCTAAATATGCCACAAATTAAAGTGGAAAAATGCCTCATGCAGATTACGAGACAACGGCTTAACCTGCACTTCATTCCAAATATTGTCGTCTCAATTTGACAAAAACAAGCACCTTTGAGAGGGTTCGATGGAGTCAAACGTTAGGAAAATAAATGTTTTCCAAAAAGTTCCTGTCGTAAGAAAATTGAAACCAAGATATAAAGCCCGACCCATCTGAAATGTCGATCTTACTTCATGAAAAATTAATGATTTTCATTCAAGAGGTTATGCAATATTTGGCCACCTAGATGAAATGATTTAAAAACATATTTTTACCATCAAGAATCCGTGAAGCACCTTTCATTCAACATAGAGCGACTAGACGACAAAGTATAAAGACGATAAAGAAAATCAATAGTAAACACCTAAACGATTGATGAAATTTTTACCATCAAGAATCCGTGCAGCACCTTTAATTCAATATAGAGCGACTAGACGACAAAGTATAAAGACGATAAAGAAAATCAATAGTAAACACCTAAACGATTGATGAAATTTCAAAAAGGAGATGTCATAATATACGCCAAGCTATTAATTGTTGTCGCAATTGAAACGACTTTGGATAACATTTAGCTCTTAAGAAGCTGCTAAATATGCCACAAATTAAAGTAGAAAAATACCCCATGCAGATTACGAAACAACGGCTAACCTGCACTTCATTCCAAATATTGCCATCTCAATTTGACAAAAACAAGCACCTTTGAGAGGGCTCGATGGAGTCAAACGTTAGCCTCAAACCGTAAAAAAAAAGAAAAAAAAGGTGGTTAACCTTAAAAACAAATTTTTAAACCGTAAGTCGTGAAAAAGGGAAAAATTGCCAATCTACGATGTGTCATTTTGGCGTATTCATAGGATGATATGGGTCTTGTCTTGTGGTTAATTAACCATACAAGCCATCCCTCCATTGAGACCCGCAGAAAGTGACAGGTGTTTTAAGATGTGCAATAACAGGAACTATCGAAAACAAATGTTTTTCAGAAAGTTCCAGTCGTAAGAAAATTGACACCAAGATATGAAGCTCGACCCATCTGAAATACCAGTCTTACTTCATGAAAAATTAATGATTTTCATTCGAGGTTATGTAATATTTGGCCATCTAAACTGAAATGATTTAAAATTCACCGTTAGCCGCAAAAAGGCAAAAAAATCAGCGGTTAATCTTAAAGAATGACATTTTTTAACCGTTAGTCGTAAAAAAAGCAAAAATACGGTTAATGTGGTTGCGAGGTTATCTACACCGGTAACAAAAACAAAAATATTCTGTTCAGGTCGCGCAGGGTCATATTCCGCGAACCAAAAAAAGCCTCCTTTCGCCTGTGGGATGAGTTGACAGACAGCTGACTATTTTTAGGATTTTAATTTTCTTCATTCAGTTTGAGTTATGGCTGAAAGGCATAATTAGTTCATTGCGAGCTGGGGAAGGGAAGACAATTGAATGATGCAGGGCAAGAATTGAAATCATTTCAGCTTCAGTTGACTGTTGGCAACCTGCGATAGTGCTTCACACGTCAAAAAAAAAAGATCAACCAGAGTCAGTCAAAGAAACTAAGGGTACTGGCAACCAGGTATGTGCAGAAGTTTATCCATATCTTAATTTAAACTTTGCCATTTTAGAAAAGGCGGAAAAATAAACCATGTCAAGAACATTTGGGGGAAAACGTAGGCCTCCATAGCGGCAGGTTATCATGATTCTTCCTATCCTACAGAGTGTGGCTTACCTGTGACCAGAGGTCTAATCCTACAGAGTGTGGCTTACCTGTGACCAGAGTTCTAATAGAACTTTGCTTATTTGTTGAAGTTTCCTAATTACGTAGTATTTTCCCATTTCGAAGTATGAAATGATTTTAAAGAGATAAACAAATGGATGTTTCTCCAGCTATCAAGAAGGATGTGAAGTGAAAACTACTCAGCGCTTTTGTTTTCCTCACATATGCGTTTACATTTCATTTAAAAAAGGAATTACAAGAGGAGATAGGCGATGGCTGGAGTTTGAGGCGACAGCATTTTGTTTTTTTTAATCACCGATTGAGTGGATGATTTTTTTTATTCTCTTGTCGTTAATTTTGCACGGAATGTCAAAACTGCAGGTCTGCCTTAACTCTCTTGCTTTTTTGGATATTTTCTTTGCTAAGTACATTTGAACACGCTTGTTCTAAATATTTTTCCTTCTCATTGTTTTTTTTTTTACTTTGTCAGCTTTCTCATCTCTCCTTTGACTTGTCTAACACTCCGCCCTTTTCATCCAAAACACCTTTATTTGCATATTTAATTAGCTCAAGTCTGTTCTCCAACATAAAGCCATTCTTCAGCATTATCGGTTTAGTTGTTTTCAGAGGGCTTCCCTCTTCGAAAAGTTGAGAGCACAGACTAGCTACCTCGACTTTTCTACAATAATTTTGTACTATTTCAATGGAAGTGAAGCTGTAACAGGAAGGATAATAAATAAATCAAAAAAGGTAAGCACCGAAGCAATACGATCGATGAAGTTTAAAAAAGAAAATATCATAATATACGCCAAGCTTTTAATTTGTGTCACAATTGAAACGACTTTCGATAACCTTCAGCTCTAAAGAAGCTGCTGAAGATGCCACAAATGAAAATGGAAAAACGTTTCATGCAGAGTACAAAACCACGGCTTAACCTGCACTTGATTCCAAACGTCGCCAACTCAACTTGCCAAAAATGTGCTTCCTTTCATAGAGTTCGCTGGAGTCAAACTTTAGCCGTAAACGGCAGAAAGAAAAAAGCGGTTAGTCTTAAATACAACTTTTTAAACCCTAAGTCGAAAAAAGGACAAAATTGTCAATCTAAGATGTGTCATTTTGGCAAATGCATATAATGATATTGGTCTTGCCTTGTAGTAAATTAACCATAAAAGCCATTTCTCCATTGAGACCCACAAAAAGTGACAGGTGTTTTAAGATGTGCAATAACAGGAAGTATTCGAAAACAATTTTTTTCCAAAAAGTTCTTGTCGTAAGAAAATTGACACCAAGATATGAAGTTCGACCCATCTGAAATATCAATCTTCATGGAAAATGAAGGATTTTCATTCAAGAGATTAACCAATATTTGGCCACCTAAATGAAATGATTATTAAACACGTTTAATTCAACATGGAATGACTGGACCGCAAAGTAATCTACATCAGGCTCCACGTGTCTTCACCTCTGTACACCCAACTTCTATATAGTCTCAATTCCGACCGCCCTTGCTTAATTGCATATTTAATCAGCCTAGTGTCTGTTTTCCAGTAAAAAGCAATTCTTCGCCACTATCTCTTTAAGTGTTTTCCGAGAGTTTCTCTCTTCGAAACACAAAACAGATGCCACAAACTAGCTCGACTTTTCCAAAATAATTTCGCACTACTCAACCAGAAGCGAAGCTGTAAATGGGATATGAATAAAGAAGTTTGAAAAGTAAACACCAAAAACAACACTGTCAATTGATGGAAAAATGATAAAATTTCAATAAGAAAATATCATAACACACGCCAAACTTTGTGTTGCAATTAAAAATACTTCAATAACATTTAGCTCCCAAGAAGCCGCTAGACATGCCACTGATGGAATGAGGATGATTAATGTAGAATACGAAACAACGTTGAAATCCACACTTACTTTCAAGTATCCCCATCTCAACATAACAGAAATGTGTTCAGTTGAGAGAGCTTAGCAGGGTTCACCGTTAGCCGCAAAAAGCCAAACATCAATCTTAAAAAAATAAAATTTCTAACCTTTAATCGTAAAAAAGGAAAAAAAATGTGGTAGCGGGGGTATGTACACCGATAAAAAAAAAAAACAACAAAGATATTTGGCTCAGGTCCTGTAGAATCATATTCCGCAAACCGATACTGACTTCTTTTCGCTTGTGGGATAACTTGACGAACAGCTAACTATTTGGGATTTTAAGTTTCTTTATTCAGTGTGTGAGCGATGGCTGACCTGAAAGGCATAATTAATTCATAACGAGCTGGGGAAGGGAAGTCAATTGAACGGGCAAGAATTGAAATCCTTTCAGCTTCAGTTGACCGTCGACAACCTGCGAAAGTGCTTCTCCCACCTCAGAAGAAGATCAACTAGAGTCAGTTAAAAGAAACTAAGGGTATTATTAACCAGGTATGTGTCTAAGTTTATTCATATCTTGATGTAAACGTTGCCATTTCAGAGAAGGCGGAAAAATAGACCATGTCAGGAACATTTAGGTGAAAAAATTCGCCTCCATAGCGGCAGGTTATCATTCTTCCTATCCTAGGGAGTGAGGCTTACCTGTGACCAACGTTCGAACGTTGTTTATTTGCGGAAGTTTCCTAATAACGTAGCTTTTTCCATTTCGGAATATGAAGGACAATTTTAAATAGACGACCAATTGGATGTTTCGCCAAATATCAAGAGGGAGGTGAAGTGAAAACTACTCAGCGCTTTTACTTTCTTCGTTATACCTTTCCATTTCATCAAAAAAAACAAACAAAACAAAAACAAAAAGAACTATAAGAGGAGAGAGGCAATGGGTGGAGTTCAAAAGCAAATGTGGCTAGAAATCGAGCATTTTCAAAATATGGTGGCAACAACCAAAAATCCGATTGGGCTCATATTCTCAAGTTAGGCAGGCCTTATGATGGAACAAAGCGCTGCATACTTCATTTTGCAGTCTAAAAATTGTTTTTCGAGGCGTTTCTGGAGTTCGGAGATACGCAAAAATGGTAATTTTATTTCCAGACGTGAACTTTTTTGGACCTTTGCCGGCAAAAGATGAATGTCAATATGAGATGTGCTGCCTGGGTCGTAGTCTTACTATCAGCACGAGTAACTAACGATGCACAGTAGCCTCTAAGGAAGAAGTAGTATAAATATAAAGCTGTTTGAACGTTGGCTGGTTCAACGAAAGTTGTGGTTTTCCAGGTTTGATCCTTATCAAAATTCTTTTAAAGAAACAAACATTCAAACACTGTACTTTTCTCTGTTGCACATCTGCAGTGATGGGCTATGCCCTTTGCAGATCTTTCACTCCTTTTGTCCTAAAATGAGCTTTATCCATCGAAGTACCATGAAACAATCAATTATCATGATACTTAACAAATGGTAAACACCACAGCGTGCACTATTGAGTTATGGATGCACGCGGGAGGTTGCTAAGCACGAAAGAAGCGTAAGAGTCGCTCGAGGCGATAGCCGAGAGCGACTCTAGCTTCTTGAGTGCTTAGCAAACCTCCCAAGTGCATCCATAACTCAATAGTGTACGGTGTGGTGTTTACCATTTGTTTTATAACATAACATTGATACATTGTAGCTAAAGAGTTCCCGTTTATTTAACAAATCTTACGTGACCAGAAAAAACAAGCGCGCGCGGAAAAAGAGTCTTTGCATTTGCTCACGTCAGCAGCGTACACCCTGGGCAAATGGGGGACGCTAAATTGACCGATCAGAGCGCGCGCTTTACTTTGGTTATGTTATAAATTAAATTATGATCTGCGTTAGATAATTGTTTGCTCTTTTTTCGTGTGTATGACATTCGACCTCAGCTCCTGTAGCCACGTGCTTCGCAGTCCATTGTTTTATTTTTTCGTTTTATTTTAGAAGACCTCATTTTGAATTAATAAGCCAAATGTAAGCGGAATGTTACTAGTTCAGAGACCTGTTTCTCGTGTGTGGAAAAACGGCGTTATTCCACACACGAGAAACAGGTCACTGAACTAGTAACATTCCACTTACATTTGGTTAACGGTTCGGTTGAATAAACAAAGATCTCTTACGTAAAGTATTTTAACGAAATGGGTATAAAAGAAACCCCGAGATATGCTTTGTAAACAATCACTATCAGGAGGTGTTGACTATCCTGCCGAGTCATATCGCTAATTGTGGAAGCGATGCAACAATTAGCGATATGACTGCAATCCCCCTTTGTGATACAGCAATATGGACGGTAAGATGATATTATGTTAAATGAGCTATAGATTGGACGTAAAATGCGAAACGATTGAGTTTGCGTGTGAATGTGTACATTTCCGACTAATTGACGGCACCGTCAAATCAGCTCAATCAGATGAGATTCTTGTTTTGCAGGTACTTAGATCTGATATGCATCGTATGGTTGGTCGACAGACTTCATTTTTTACCGCGCTGTTTCTCATTTCTCAAATGTTCTGCGGCATTGCCAGTCAGCAGTGTGGAGCCGGTGGCGACCTATACTCCATTTATCAAATGATGCTTCAAGGCCACACCTATGAGACGTTTAAGTTTACACCAGGTACGCTGGAATGCAGAGAGGCTTGTCTCGCTGATGACAGATGTCAAAGCTATAACGTCGTCATGTTCATTGCAATATGTGAGTTAAACAACCGGACTAAAGAGGACAAGCCAGAGGACTTTGTCAAGGACAAGGACAGATATTACATGGCGATAGATCCAAAACGAGGTGAAGATCCTGTAAAGGCTAAATAGTGGTAACACACTCAAGGGATTGGGGTAGAGAGGGTGGAGGGACATTAATCTACAAGTTCAATTTTCTAATGTGAATGTAATGATACTCACGAACATAGCGAAATTCACAAAACGGTGCTCAGCATTGTGATACATAGTTTTCAGAACAAAAGTTGTTTGACCACAAATAAAAAGTGCGTTAAGATAATTCGAACAAATATTAAAAGTCACCTGATTTTCGTGGATCTTACGCTGCCTATTTGTCACAATTAGCATTTTTATCCATTTCAACCATCTCAGCATAATTCGCACCAAAAGTCTGTACTAGTCATATGGTATTGTTCTAGATAGGGAAGAAAAAGAATAAGTTCAGGTAAATATAAACCTTACTGTTTATTTCATTTCCTCTTATTTATTTAGGATGTGTGCCTTTTGGTGTGGCAGACAATGATACAATTCCAGATGCAAGAATGACAGCAAGTAGTTTTCACAGTAGATTTCATCATGATCATCCGTACTACGGCAGACTGAACGAAGCCAGGGGACACGGAGGGTGGTGTCCTGAGACTAGATATAATGGAACAGACTATCTTCAAGTTGATATGGCTGAGGTGCGTTTTCTTTGTGCTGTGGCCACACAAGGATATCGGAGCGTCTCTGCATGGACCACCAGCTACAAACTACAATTATCAACAGACGGTGTAACTTGGAACACTTACGAGGAGACAAATATTGAAAAGGTATGGAAAGAACTGTAATTGACATTTTCAGCAATTAAAAAAGATTTTGAGGTCAATGCAAACAATTGGCAAAAAGATCGCATGCACATAGATGGCGAGTTTGGACTTTTATCTTCATTGGCCACTGCAGCAGAGAACGTTCGTCAGGGATTATAGGCTTGTGCACAACAGGTTTGCTTGTAAATTTTTAAAGGAATCTAATGCTTCTTTTGGCGGAGACGAAACGTCGTTTAAGGTTACCGTGCACCTTCAGGGGTGTCTCGCGTGCAAGCGGTGAAGCGCGTCCGGTTTAAACTGTAGATATCTAAACTTCTATATCAAATTAAAGCTTATAGGACTGGCTATCAGACGATACCAAAACTTTTGAAAAAAAATTAATTGTCGAATTTTTCACGACTTCTAATTGCAAGCGCCCGAATCACCTTTTGAACGTTACATGTCAAAGCGAATTTTGTTTTTCTCTTATTTAATGTGTTCCTCCGTTTCCGGGGCCAAAGCGCTAAGAAAAACGTGTCTGCGACTTGCCATATTCAATTTCAATGAAAAGTTACAGAACATTTTTGAAACAGGATTAAAAAAAATGTAGAGTGATCGTTCAAAAATCGCTCTTGAAAAAAAAAGTATTCAGAAATAAAAAGTTGCGAGACACGTTTTTGTTGTTTATTTGTAAAACTAGCCACCTTCAAAATTTGAGAGCAATCGAACAAATTTCCTTTGACTTGTAGCTCTTAAAAGGTGATTCGGGCGCTCGTATTTAGAAGTTATGAAAAATTCCAAAATTTATTTTTTTTTTCAAAATGGTTGGTATAGTCTGATAGCCAGTCGTTTCAGCTTTAATTTAATATAGGGGTTTGGATAACTACAGTTTAAACCGGACGCGCTACATCGCTTACACGCGAGACACCCCTGAAGGTGCACGGTAACCTTAAACCAGACAAAAAGTATTTTTTTCACAAATAATTCACTTTTATTTTTAAGAAGAGATTGGGAAAAGACCTTTAAATTCGGATTGGAGCCAATTTTTTTTAAATACCCCCACCTTCCCCTCCCCCACCTCTAGCACCTCCTTACTTAAATGTATTTAGAATTGGTTTACCATAGCATTCTTTTCGGTTTTCTTTTATTCCAGGTGTTCCCTGGAAACTCAGATAGAAGCAGCATCGTGAAGCATTCACTCAGAAATGAATTTAAAGCCAGATACGTTCGGTTTTATCCTGTAACATACTATCGTTGGCCATGTTTAAGGGTAGAAATAAATGTGCTAAAGTAACGGATCAAAGATTTCCATTAGTCCATCAGCCTGAAAACTAAAAGAAAACTGTCAGTTTAATGGGGAAAAAATGGGTCTTTGGTAGGAAAATAAACTGTAGCAAATAAACCAACAAACCGATTAGCCAACTACCACTGATTACCAAGGGCAAAGCCAGGATTTTCTTTGGGAGAGAGTTGTTCACTTTTATTTTTTCGGTTTTCTTTTATCCCAGATGTTTCCAGGAAACTCTGATCGGAACCGCATCGTGAAGCATTCACTCAAATGAATTCAAAGCCAGATACGTTCAGTTTTATCCTCTAACATACTATCATTGGCCATATTTGACGGTAGAAATATTTGTACGAAATTAATACATTAAGTATGTCCATTATATTCGTCCATCTAAAAATAAAACTAGCAGAAAACTGTCATTCTGATGGGAAAAAAAAAAAAGGAAATTAACAATAACCAATAAACATATAAGAAAGCTGCAGGTAATTTCAGGGGGAGGCTACTGTTCAACCCAGGCTCCCCTCCTTTAAATCCGCCCCTGACTAAGTCCCTTTCGCTGTAGCTGCGTAATAAAACAGTTATACAAAATAAAGATTAAAGGTGAAATAGAAAAGGTACCGTATTTCAGATTTGTGCCAAAAGGTATGTTTGCGCACTGTCACTCATTCATTTAGCATTTATGGTTAGCTGCTATCAGTGTAATTTCTTTTTTTTTTTCTTTTAAGTTCGTGGCTTATGCAAATAATATCAATAGATTCAGTGGAACTGAGATTCCTGAAGCGTGGATTCCTGAAATAAAAAACCAGAGTAACAACCAACAAATCAGTAATAAGTAATAACCAACAAATCAGATTTGCCTTTGCCAATGACAAATATTCTTTATTATTAGGGAAAAAGGTTCATGACCAGTTAATACCAGCTGGGATCTGTTTTTTAACTCACCAATATTAAAAGCTGAATCTACCAAACAGGTCTCCATACCCCTCTGGTATTTGATTTATAAAATGAACAAATTTGATCGCTTCACATGAATTTAATTGAACGTTTAGACAGACACAGGTGTAATCTCATCTGATTGAAAAGGAATATAAGTTGCAATAAACTAAAGTAATTCGACTCCTATGATCTATTTGCGTTATTACGCCTTTTTATTTCTAATTACAGGCAAACTTCCACAGCTTGGATGGAAAATAAACGAATAAAGTTCGATTGTGTTGTGTTCTTAAGCAAGACACTTTACTCACACAGTGCCTCTCTTCACCCAAGTGTTGGGCGAATTTAATGCTGGGAGGGTAACTTTGCGATGAACTAGCATCCCATTCAGGGGTGGCAGGAAACGGAAACTAAAGAAGCCGGAGTTAACCACCAACTTGATGGGTCACCTAGCTCATAAACAGACTTAAACCTCAATTGTCGATGGTCGATTGATTATTGGCGGATGAACGTGCAAAACCTGATCAGCGATCATTGTTATTCTTAAATAAAAGCTCAACCTACCCCCTCCTCCACCCCCCTCCAACTCATGTTATGGTACGTTTACCATTTCTCCGATAATTAGCAAAAAGGGGCCTGCGCTCGTTTCCATCCAGATATAACGCGTTTATCGCGCATCATGTTCCTTTCCTAAGAAAATAAAAAATTACTCCCTAGCCCTTTTCGTTCTTCCTACGGGTTTTAAAAGATTGAACTAGATTCAAAAAGTATGTAGTAAAAATCTTCTTCTGTCGTCCGTAATGACTTTATCGCATTCTTCTGACTACTAATTCTCGGCTCCAATTAATACAAACCCCAAGATTACAGAGTGGTTTTGACAGATTTGGCGACTGGGACGAAGTGATTAGAAGGCAACTCCACAAACTTTATTCCCTCTCGATGTAAAAGTCTTGTTTGAACCCGATTCAGGCCATAAAGTGTGTTGTGTTTCTGGATTAAATTGCGTTACTCACACAACGTTCCCGACCCAGGGAGGTTGATATCACGGGGATCAAAAAGCTGTCAGGAAAGCTTCACGAATATGGGAGGTTATGCATGATGCGTAAGCAAAGTGTTCCGTAACACCATTCGGATAAGAATCGTAATCATACAGTCTCTCTAACTATTAACTTGATCAATCCGCCTTGAATCAAATCGAGTACTTTTAAAAACAGATAATGCTACAAACAAACGTAGCGTCTCCAATCCATGACGTCTTTCTACGTATCAAATAAAGCTCTGGCCTACTGACCTAAAGGTAATATTAGATTTAACAAGCGTAAGGTTTCAGCAACGTTTTGTGAAAGCAGCTTTCGAGAAAGTTCGAAAAAAACGTAGCGTCTCTAAACCATGACGTCTTTCTAGCTATCAAATAGGGCTCTGCCTACTGACCTTAAGGCAATATTTAATTAATTTAGGCAGTATAAGGTTTTAGGAACCTTTTGTGAAAGTTGCTTTCGAGAAAGTTCGATCATTCAGCTCTCGAGATGTCTCTCAAAGATCGTTCTTTTCCAATAAGCCCCGGCACAGCTCTGAGTGTTTTCTGTTTGCTTCTTTACTCCGCTGGATTCATTCGAATTGAGACCAAGTTCGATGATTATGAACGAAGGTTAAAGACTGTGGAGGAATTCATGCCTCAAGATCAAATAATGCATTCGAGGACGGATTTTCCTCCGACCGAACAAGGTAATGTCCAACTGTCTTTAAATTTCAGACATGGTTGTCTGTTTTGTTGCTAGTGATACTACTTTAAATCCACTTTAGGTTGCGAATTACTTTGAACTGTTAAACGATTAAGTATACAGTCAAAATTACGCGAGAGCTAATGGTCATGTCCTTCGACTTCCGTTCTAGCATGATGAAATAATTTGAGCCAGATTTATCTTAGAAAGATGTTTTTTTCGTCTTGTCACGAGCGTGGGACAAAGATAAAATTCTGAGTCGCCATGAGGAATAGAACCTTAAACCTTCGGACTCCACGCTCCGATGCTCTATCGCTGAGCCACAGAGACTCTCTGGTGAGAAAGGGGTAGTCTGGAAAAGCCGGAATCCGGAATTCCGCCAGAATTCCGCCGGAATATTTCAACATCTGTTTTTTTTAATTCGAAACGACTCCGATGATTTTCTGAAGAGTGTACGAGCTCCGAATATACTCCGATGATTAACCGAAAACTATCTGAGGGTCTCGGAAGTTACCCGGAGATCCTCGAGGAACAATCGAACCCTTGGCTTCATTTGTTTTTTATCGACTTTTATTTATCTCATCTTTTGTTTACTTTTAATTATTAACTTATCTATTTTTTAACGGCAATTAAACTAAATAATACAGCAAATCATTCGTCAAATTATAGGTTAACATGGTCAGCGTCTCTTTAATCGATCTCGATTATTCATTAAAAGGGTACAAAGAAAATATAGCAATGCCTTAGTCAGTCTGCCATTTACACAATTTCAATTCCGGGAAAGCACTGCTTAACGAAAGCGATAAGCTCTTCTGTTAGAGACAGGCTTCCCTCATTCCTCCTCAACAAACCTTGCAGGTTTTCCAGCTTACCTTTCCGAAGAGCGTACGAGCTCCGAATATACTCCAAGTTACCCGAAGATCCCTGAATTTTTCAAGGCCTGTTTTTAATTTAAAACAACTCCGAAGATTTTCCGAGTGGTGTACGAGCTGTGCATATACTCCGAAGTTACTCGAGGATCCGGCCTGAGGAACAATCGAACCCCCATGAACATGGTCGAACACCTATGAGGAATTAAGAAAACGCTGAAGAATCTATTTTTATGTTAGCTACAAGGAATTTTTGATGGTGAATTTTGTCTTAGCTAAGTGAAAAGTGCATGGATATTGGGTAAATTCAAATCAGTTCGTTTCCGGTTGGACAGTTAACCACCCCGATATCCCACTCCTTTTTCCTCGTCCGAAGAACAAAGAAAGATCGAAAACGCAGGCCTCGTGAAGACTTGACATGCATTAAAATACGTCAGTGACGCCATTGTCGAAAAATTGATTGCGAAATATTCCGGCGGAATTCCGGATTCCTTCCTTTCCAGACTACCGTGAGAAAGGCCCATTACCGGACGAAGTTCATATTTGACTCGCGTCCTGTATACTGCTGGGATGGGCAATGTCGATCGGTAGATTTATCTTCCTTCCACTGAATTATCGACACTTCCGTATGTCTCACAACGTAGAACAATTATGCAAAGGATGTGTTTTACATAATATCTTGTCCCTCATTTTCATTACGAAATAAGTTGGAGACCTGCCAAGGATTAAAAAGCAGAGGCTCTCAAGATTAGCAGTACACTATTATTAAATGGCAGTACTGAAAGAACAGACTTGATGTGTTGCCTATTGCTCTGTCAACGAGAAATAGAAACTCTCTTCAAGTCTCTTTGTGAACATAAAACTTTAAAACATTGATTTACCTTCTTGTCAGGCGTAATTCCTAAAATAATTATGTTTGTGGAGAAATCAAATCAAGAGTTAAACATAACCCATTTGACAAGGGATTGAATCTAAAAATTCTTTTACGTCGCTTTTGATAACTGGAAAGAATTGTCTGTCCTCGCTCCGATCAAATTGTCGTTTCCATCTTGTGCTTATAATTGTATACGTATCTTAAATCGTGTTCATGTTATTTAAGATGACAACAAAAGGCGTTAGGAGGTTACACTCTTTCGTTGTTTGATATATTTTCAGTCGTACATACCACCTCCGGCGAGCTTGAAGTCCATCGACGGAAACGTAGTATTTCACATCCATCCCCTTTCAATAACTCGGCTGGTATTACAAAAATGATAGAAGACATTGTTTCATCCACTTGGAAGATTTGCAACAACAAAGCTGGTTTGAATGTCTGTCCCCGTGGCCGGCCGGGACCTCCAGGGAGCGCTGGACCCAAAGGTGACAAAGGAAGGAAAGGGAGAAAAGGGTCTCAGGGAATAATGGGACCACCAGGAAGAAGCAGAAAACAAGGAGTCAAGGGACTACTTGGAATTAGAGGAGAAAAAGGCATAAAAGGTGACATTGGGCCACCAGGTTTGCCAGGTATCCCAGGGACTAAAGGTGAACCAGGTGCACCTATTGCAAGACCAAAAGTGACAATTTCTCCCCCAAAACTTAATGTTAACGAAACCAACACAGCGTCACTCATATGCTCTGCTTCGGAAAATCCTGCAGCTCAAATATCTTGGTCGAAGGTCAGTGGATCGTTTCCAGGCAGGACCAAAGTGACGTCAGATGGGCAGGTGCAAATCATTGGTGTTCGGATGGAAGATGCAGGCGAATATAAATGCGTGGCGCGAAATATCCTTGGAAAAGATGAACAGACTGCGATTCTTGTCGTACAAAGTAGGCTGCAATTTATCTTTTTAAACACTCCCTTACACCTGGTGGTTGCGTTGTTTTTTCATTCCCTCCTTTCGAAGGGTGTACTTCATCTTTAGATCCCATCTGAGCGAATATATTCCTATAACCTCACTACCGTTTACCTCTTTTACGGGCTCACATCGGCCTCTGTTCAAGGGAATCTTCATAATACAAAGCGTAACGATGTGGTCTGTTGATCAAATTTTACTCTACTGCGAGCTCTGGATGTAAACCAGTAATATTTGAATGAGAGCTGTGCAAGCAATATCCTCGTCACTACCTACTGTAGGTAACAATTTTCATTCTTTTGTAAAGAGTAAGAAAGATGGTAAGTTTTTACTTCGGTGAAGAAATATAGAGAGATATTTTTTTTTCTTGTCACAAGCGTGGGACAAAGAAAAAATACTGAGCCCCCATGAGGAATCGAACCTTAGACCTCGAAGTCGAGAGGTGACCAGGCTTTTAGAAATATTGATCATTTTATTATTGGACACATTTTGTTTCGGACGAAGAGGACATATTTCCTAAATAAAGGTGAAAAAACGCCATTTCGCAACATGTTGCTCAGAGGAAGAGCATCGGAGCGTGGAATCCAAAGGTCTAAGATTCCATTCCTCATGTGGACTCAAATTTTTTTTGTCCCACGTTCGTGACTAGACGAAAAACATCTTTTTATAATGTCCATTCTTTTAATCCACAGGTAGGCCTAAAGTCTCGCTTTCGTTTGGCCCGACTTATGTTGAAAGAGGCTAGAACGTCACTTCACCAAAATGACAAGTGACTAGTTTCCCCACCATCAGGGATCACGTGGTCAAAAGAGCACGGTGAGTTTACGCAGTCCAGGGCTGTAATTAGAGATGGGCAACTGTCAATAATACATGCTCAAAAGGAAGACTTTGGCTTGTACAAGTGCAAAGCTTCAAATATTTTGGGGCATGATTCAGCTTTGACACATCTCAGTGTTTTGGAGCTGCCACGTTTCACAAAAAAGCCTCCGGCTCATTCTCGTGTTAGACCAAAACAAAACATTTCAGTCCCTTGTCGTGCTACTGGTGACCCTAAACCAAAAGTCACGTGGGTGAGAGAGAAGAGTGAGCTGCCCGTCGGAAGATCACGTGTCAGTGTGGATGGAACACTTCAGATTTGGAATACTGAAGATAAAGACTCGGGCAGGTACACTTGTACAGCAACCTAAGGAGGATTGTTCAAAACGTCTTTTTTAATGCAAATGACTGTTTGGAAAGGTAAGGGGAAGTTTGATTCGATATTATTTTCATTAGGCAGTAGTCTAAATGTAAAAAGCTTTATGGGACAAGTGACACTAACTGACATTTCAAGTAATCTGAACAGATGTCACAACCAGAATCAAGTGAAGGATTATTCGACAGTAAGACTGTGTTGGTGTGATTTGTAGTGTCATAGTTTGCTACGCAAGATCAAAAAATGTCAACGTCTTTGCTTAGTTTTCAGTTCATTCTAAGACAATCCTCGAAACTGATTAGGAACCTCCAAACGCTGCCAGTTTTATACTTTATTCACATTATTTGTGGTGCAGATGAACATCACTTGGTTTTTGAAGCGCACTTCTCATTTCAAAGTAATGAATACCCTGGTAGTGAGAGATTAAATGCATACAGCCGGTGGGATTTCCAGAGCTCGTTTATTTAAAAAAAGGTATTTAGTTATCTGTCTCCAATCAATCACTCTTATGATATTACCTATACGCACGTTCCCTAGGTATTTCGTTCCAAATTTCTTTAATCAATCTAGAATATCAAGAAATTGAAATTCAAGAATTTCAAGAATTTATGATGACCGGCTGATATTTATGCTGACGACACAACTATTACCTACTCCACCCATTATACGACGGCCCCTAATGATATCTCGGTCGGCCTTCAGACAGATATTGATGAAATCTTGAATTGGTCAGCTGACAACAGAATGATCCTTAATGAAACCAAAACCAAATCTATGCTTGTCACTGGTAAACGGTTAGCCAAGAAAATGGAACAGTCCACCCTGCAGTTAAACGTTAATTCTACTGAACTTGAACAAGTGAACTCGCATAAACTATTAGGTGTCACGATTGACAGCCAGCTTACTTTCGACCAACATGTCGAAAATCTATGCACGAAGTTATCGCAGAGAATTGCCGTGCTGCGAAAAATAAGACGCTTTTTGCCCATTGATCAAAAGAAACTTTATTATAATGCTATGATGAAGCAGAACATGCTTTATGCATCAACCATATGGACATCTTGTTCTGCTGAGAATTTGCAGAAAGTCTTTAAACTTCAGAAACGCGCGGCACGTGTAATTCTCGGAGCTGACTCTAAAGCGAATAGCGTACAACTGTTTAGCAAATTGGATTGGGTTCCATTCTTTCATGAGGCAAAAGTAAATAGGTCACTAATGGTGTACAAACGATTGTCTGGGGACCACCTTATATGTCCCAAATGCTCGTAAGAAATGCAGACATAAATGAAAGATCAAGCAGACATGGACAACTAAACCTCGTCTGTCCTCGATTCAAACGGGAGTCAGAGGGAGGTAGGTCTTTCACAGTATCGACCTCACGCCTCTGGAATACCTTACCACTGGACATAAGAATGAAACCTACTATCAAATGTTTTAAGAAGGCCATGTTAGATTTTTTTTAAGAATAGTTATAAACGATTAGAACATTTTATCTTATAGTTTTTATAAACTTTGTAATTTTAGATTTTTAGCTCTTGATCTTTTTCCATAATTAATTAGTTTTTAATCTTTTTAAATAATTATTTGTAATATATTTTAAGAGGGCCACTGGTTTGTCAGTTTTGTACTGTTATGTGTTTTACCCTCTTTAAATAAAGTTGATTATTATTATTATAGTATGTGAGCCAGTTGGTGTGGCGGACAGGAACAGAATACCAAACGCTAGAATGACGGCAAGCAGTTTTTACTCTATTGGTTATCATCCTTATTACGGCCGACTGAATGAAAGTAGAGGATCCGGAGCATGGTGCTCTAACACTGAATCTGATAGAACAGAATATATTCAAGTTTATTTGGGTGCAGTGCACTTTATTTGTGCTGTGGCCACACAAGTAAATCGGAAACAGAATCAGCGGACCACCACCTACAAAGTTCACTTGTCCACAAATGGTATGAATTGGAACACTTACAAAGAAACAAATATTGAAAAGGTATTGAAATACTAGTTTACTGAATAGTTACGGCAAATCTACTCTCTTTCGTTGTAAAACTAATATAAGTAAAACTAACAATTATTCTTCGACCATGATATCATCATCTGATATATTATTCCACAAACGCCGACGTAGTGTAACACCATGGCATGGTGTCTTCGTTTCTCAAGAAGGAAAGTATTTGAACGAATTCATTCTCTCGATTAGAGCTAGCTTTTTACATGCCCCATCACCCCCTCCCCCTCACGCCTCTCCTTGGCACCTCTTTGATTAAATGGTAGATACAATCGATGCACCATGATGAGGAGTTCAATTATTTCTTTCTCTGTTTCGGTTTTCTTTATTTCAGGTGTTTCAAGGAAACTCAGATCTAAGCAGCATCGTGAAGCATTCACTCAGAACCGATTACAAGGCCAGATACGTTCGGTTTTATCCTGTAACACACCATGTATGGCCATGTTTGAGGGTTGAAATATTTGTACGAAAGTAGTATATCAAAGATGTCCATTCATCCATCAAGTTATAGGGGAACAAGAGAAAAGTTCAAATCACCAGTCGGAGGCGAGTTATTCACAAACTTTTCGAGTAGATCCCAAGTAGGTTATCGCTATCGAACAAAGCCAGCCTTTTTCCTGGAGGGTCAAACGTGGATACAATCCTAATTTGCATAACCAGTAATCGGCTCTTTATCAATCGTTACAGTGCCCTGCTTTGATCTCGCTCTCAGCCAATCAGGGTCCACTAATCATCAGCTTCGGCCAGTAGTAAAAGGGGAATTTTTCCCCAAAAAGAGAATATTCCCGAATTTTAGGCCTGTCCTAATTGTGCTCGTTAAATGCTGGAAAGTTGCAGAATGGATGAAACGCCAAAATGTCGCTAAAAAATTCCAATAACCTGAGAAGTTGCCACCCAAATTTCAAACGTTACTGCCTAATTTCTTAATATTTTTATAAAGTAGTTGATTGTAAGTTTTAGTTTCCATTCTTCGATCACAATAATTGCTGACATGGAAACCTAGCTTTAAAGAGTTACTTGTAAATATCGGTGAGATGTTCTTTAGGCGCCGCCTAACGGCACAAAACATATGGTTCATTTGACGTCTTGCCGAACGAAACGTTGCCAAGTAAATAACAGGTTTAACGTTATGCCGTTCACAAGGTTGACGAACATTCAAGAAATTTGCATAGATCGAAGTTTCCTATAAGATCATTGATTTCGTCGTGCTGAATAAGTGCTGTAAACCAACATTTTGCGCAGTTGCTCAGAAATAAAAAAATACAAAAGTCGCTAAAATCTCGATTAGTTGCCGCAAACGCCAAAAGTTGTTCAAAAGTTGCCGAACACAGTCGGAACAGGCCTATTGCTAAAACCATTATAGCACTAACTGTAGTAAGTTTAAGTTTACAATCAAAATTACGCGAGAGCTAATGGTCATGTCCTTCGACTTCCGTTCTAACCCGACGAAATAATTTGAGCCAGATTTATCTTAAAAAGATGTTTTTCATCGTCTTGTCACGGGCGTGGGACAAAGATCAAATTCTGAGTCGCCATGAGGAATAGAACCTTAGACCTTCGCATTCCATGCTCCGATGCTCTATCGCTGAGCCACAGAGACTCTGTGGTGTGAATAAGATTACTGTAAAACTTATAAACTAAATCAACCTTCAGCATTTTACCCCTTCACGTACCCTTCCACCTCCCCTTGCACTGAAGACGGGAGAGCAGATCTCTCGGATACAAGTATGAGGGAATAGCTGTTTCCGATTTAGTCACCATCGGTCTAACGAATGTGATTGTTAAGCAACGTCAAGACCAAATTAGTCTAAAAAAAATTTGAAATTGAAAAAAGAAATAGTACTTTATATGATCTTAAATTTCCTGTGAAACAAAGAAACGTTCTCAGGACGTTAGATGTCTGTATCTCCTGTGGGTTCCCGAAGAAGCTAATGACTGTGGGCTCATTTCTTGTTGAACAGTACCTGGCTATCAGGTCTGCCGTATTGTTTAAAGTTTCTCTGCTGTTTTAAACAACCCGTAAACTTTGACCACTGATAATGAACACTCATGAAACCTCCACGTTGTTTAATTATTGCGCTTTAAATTCGGTTTCGGAAGATATAATCTCACTTATTTTTTTTTAGTATGCAAGCCAGTTGGTGTGGCAGACAGGAATAGAATACCAGATGCTAGAATGACGGCGAGCAGTTTTTTCGGTAGTAGTTATTACCCGTACTATGGCCGACTGCATGAAAGCAGAGGACATAAAGGCTGGTGCACTAAGACTAAACATGATAGAAGTGACTATCTACAAGTTGATATGGGTGCAGTGCACTCCATTTGTGCTGTGGCCACACAAGGTCGATCACTGAATACCGGAAATTTGTGGATCACCGGTTACAAACTACAGCTGTCCAACGATGGTTTAAGGTGGAACTCTTACGAGGAAAAAGGTATCGAAAAGGTACTTGCCGCCACTTGAAGTGAATATGCAGCTGGCTACGTGAAAAACAATTTAAATAAGCAAGTAATCCTACTCCTCACCTTGTTACTTGATGAACCAGCCGTTTGCACGTTCAATAAATACCTTCTTTCTCTCCAATATATCAATACATGCGACGCATGATCCCTTGTGCAATTTGCTCCAACAAGGTGGTGACACTGAAAACGTCAGCTTATAAAATATTCGCAAGTGTGGTAAATCTATCTTTATCAATTTATAGTAAATAACTAACTTATTATTTTCATTAGCCCGCCAAGGCAGCGTCTAAAAAAACGACTTTTGAATATAGTGATTCATCAATCTTTTTCATTTCCTGGTCTTCCCAGGAAACTTTGACCGAAACAGTGTCGTGAAGCATTCACTCAGTTCTGAAGTCAAGGCCAGATACGTTCGGTTCTATCCTTTAACATATTCCGCCCATCCCTGTATGAGGGTTGAGATATTTGTGCTAAGTTGACTAATAAAAAATATTTATAACCCATCAGCACGAAAATTATCACAACACTATAGGTATTAGTAAGATAGAGGTACCAAAATACTGGATATCTGGTCACGTGGTCCCGGTGTTATAAAAGCCAGTGTGAAATTTTGAATATTAATGCAAAAACAAAGAAAAAACAACGAAACCAAAGAAAACAAAACATTTGTGCCAATTCTTAAGAAAATAACCGCATCAGCAACAATTTTTTCAACAACAACAACAGCGTTTATTTAAACACGATAAAAAATTCAGCAAAAGCTGATGTGGTCGTGTACAAACAATAAGACTAAATTCCTAACTAATTACAAGAATCGAAGACTAATGCAAGATTTCTACATATTTACAACAATAAAAAATTCTACAGAGTACATCATTATAATATACGCGGCTTAAAAATACACTTGAGTGTATGGCGTGCAAGCAATAGCGCAGAACTAGCTGTAGGTGGATCCCATGTCATCATTGCTGCAGTCCTCCGTAATTAATGCCATTAAACTTGCTTTCTACCTTACCTTACCTTTCGCCCTGTTAAGCCAGATATTTGTTCTGCTGACATGTTGAAGCCCCAAGCTTATCCTAAGAGATTTCGAATACCCATTTTGCTTTGAACGAAATGTCAACTATTAAATGAGGCCCAAACGGAAATATGTTCCAAAAAGATTATTAAAAATCATGTGTAGACCAAATAAATTTGAAGGAGGGAAGAATGAGTTATTATTGAAGTGTTTTATTTTTCCTTTTTTTTTTCTTTTTTTTTTTTTTTAACGTATCAATTACTCTGTCTTCAAGCCTCAGAAGTGAAATGTTCCAGTCTGTGGTTTGGCGTTACCATATCATACCGACAGCCTTCAAAGGATCTAATAAATTTCTTCTTCTCAAAAGGCAACATCATGATTATCACTACTTGGAGTGGTCATCTGGTTTAAAAAACCATGATTATGATTCCAGCCTGAAACAGTACATGAAATTTGGAGGGGGACACTTATTATTTGTTACGCATATAAGCTAATAATGTATCTGCTGACCTCAATTCAGAAGAGTAAAGCTCAGCTCTAATCAAGTGGAAGTACATAATTCAGTTTGGTCTCAAAGTATTTTGGCAATGCTATATCTTATAAAACATTTGGCATTTGGGGCTTTAAATTATGAGCGGAGATCCATTTCAGTTTCAATTGCGTCGTTCTTTTCGTCGAACATTTTTCGATAAAAGTGCTGAACTTCTTGTTTTGCAGGTACTTAGACCTGATATGCATCGTATGGTTGGTCGACAGACTTAATTTTTTACCGCGCTGTTTCTCATTTCTCAAATGTTCTGCGACATTGCCAGTCAGCAGTGTGGAGCCTGTGGCGACCTACACTCCATTTATCAAATGATGCTTCAGGGCCACACCTATGAGACGTTCAAGTTTACACCAGGTACGCTGGAATGCAGAGAGGCCTGTCTAGCTGATGACAGATGTCAAAGCTATAATGTCGTCATGTTCATTGGAATATGTAAGTTAAACAACCTGACTAAAGAGGCCAGACCAGAGGACTTTGTCAAGGACAAGGACAGATATTACATGGCGATAGGTCCAAAACGAGGTAATAAATCCTGTAAAGGCTAAAAAGTAGTAACACACTAAAGGAATTGGGGGTGGGGATGGTGGAGGGACATTAATCTACAAGTTCAATTTTCTATTGTGAATGTCACGATACACACGAACGTAACGAAATTCATAAAATGGTGCTCAGCATTGTGATACATAGTTTTCAGAACAAAAGTTGTTTGACCACAAATTAAAGTGCGTTAAGAAAATGAACAAATGTTGAAAGTCACCTGATGTTCATGGATCTTACGCTGCCTATTTATAATGTTTAGCATTCTTACCCTTTTCAACTATCTCAGCAAAATTCGCACCCAAAGTCTGTACGAGTCATATCATATTGTTCTAGATAGGGAAGAAAAACAATAAGTTCAGGTAAATATAAACCTTACTGTTTATTTCATTTACTCTTATTTATTTAGGATGTGTGCCTGTTGGTGTGGCAGACAAAAATACAGTTCCAGATGCAAGAATGACAGCAAGTAGTGTTCACAGTAGTTCTTATCATCCATACTACGGCAGACTGAACGAAACCAGGGGACACGGAGGGTGGTGTCCTGAGACTGAATCTAATAGAACAGACTATCTTCAAGTTGATTTGGCTGAGGTGCGTTTTCTTTGTGCTGTGGCCACACAAGGATATCGGAGCAGCTCTGTATGGACCACCAGCTACAAACTACAATTATCAACAGACGGTGTAACTTGGAACACTTACGAGGAGACAAATATTGAAAAGGTATGGAAAGAACTGTAATTGACATTTTCAGCAATTAACAAAGATTTTGAGGTCAATGCAAACAATTGGTAAAGAGATCGCATGCACATAGATGGCGAGTTTGGACTTTTATCTTCATTGGCCACTGCAGCAGAGAACGTTCGTCAGGGATTATAGGCTTGTGTACAACAGGTTTGCTTGTACACAAGCTTGATATGTGCACGCTGCACACACTAGCTTAAGTATTAGCAACATTGATAATCGGGGAAAGATTCAAGAAGAGATTTTGCATTTGGTCTCAGAGAATCAATGGCAAACAATCCAAAATAAAAAAGTGAAAAACGTGACGAAAAAATTAACTTCGTTCGGAAACGCGGGCCGCAATACAATATAACACAAAAATGCCTGAAAGAAGTGAGCTGTTGAGACCTGTTCAAATGCCCCCTACCTCCCCCTCCCCCTCATCCGGCACCTCCTTCATTTTATTGTATTTAGAATTGGTTCACCATAACAAGTTGTTCACTCTTTTTTTTCGGTTTTTTTTTTTTTATTCCAGGTGTTCCCAGGAAACTCAAATCAGAACAGCATTGTAAAGCATTCACTCAGAAATAAATTCAAAGCCAGATACGTTCGCTTTTATCCTGTAACATACAATCGTTATCCCTGTTTAAGGGTTGAAATATTTGTGCTAAAGTAATACATCAAATATGTCCATTCATCCATCAGCCTAAAAACTGAAAGAAAACTGTGAAATTAATAATGGCAACTGAACTGAGTGGAGTACAATTTGGGCTGAAATCATACGCGTGATTTCAAAATCGAACGAGCGCGCAGTGCGAGTTCGATTTGAAAACAAAAGTATGATTTCAGACCAAAATTGCACGACGCGAGGTTCAATTACCACTTCATTAAATCAATTTTGAAATCGCGCAAATACAGGACTTGGTCAATTCAAATATTTCATTGATGCAGTATTACATACATTTTGAATTCGCCCAGCTACAGAAATCTAAAATCTGAAAATCAGAAATCTTTGAATCTGATTGGTTGTTTGTTTTAAGTGTAACATCCACATTGACTGGAAAAAAGATGCGATTTAAAGCAAAAAATGGTGCGATTCGTGAATAAATCGCACCAGTTAGAGCCAATCAGATTACAGGGACCACTAATGATTTCAAATATTAATGTAATAAATAGGGATACACAGGAAAATAAAGACTAGCAAACGAACCAACAAACTGATTAACCAACTAACCATTATCAAAGACGGATCCAGGATTTTCCTTAGTTAGGAGTTGTTCACTTTTTTCTTCGGTTTTCTTTTATTCCAGGTGTTCTCAGTAACTCAAATCAGAACAGCATCACAAAGCATTTACTCAGAATTTAATTCAAAACCTAATACGTTCCGTTTTATGCTGTAACATACTATCATTGGCCATTTTTGACGGTAGAAATATTTGTACGAAAGTAATGCATTCAATACGTCTATTGCATGCGTCCATCTAAAATTAAAATTAACAGAAAACTGTTAGTCAAATGACAAAAATGTAAATAAACCGTAGCAAATAAACAAAAAAAGAAATCTGAATAACCAAGTAACCATTATCAAGGACAGATGTAGGATTTTTCCTAGGAGTGAGTGAACAACAAAGGAATAACCCTAATGATGTTTCCTTTGACGAATAGAAGAGCTGAGGCTTCAGACATTAGTGCTAACCTATCATTTTTATGGAGTTTAATATAAATTCTTTAACCTTGACTTACGCTTTACTTCAACACCAATATTTCACGTAGTTTTTATTTTTTTTATCTTTCTTGCTTTTTTTTTTACAATACTAGTTATAAAAGAAAGGTCATTTCAGGTCATTTCAGGGGGAGGCTGCTACTCACCCCATGCACCCCTCCTCTAGATCCGCCCCTGATTACACCCCTTTCGCTGCAGTCGGGTAGTAAAACAGTTATACAAAATAAACATTTAGGATAAAATATATAAGGTGTTCCAGATCTGTGATAAAAGCTGTTTGCTCACTGTCACTTTTCATTTTACATTTGTGGTTAGCTGCTATCGTTGTGAGTTTTTTTTTTTTCAATAAGTTAATATCTTATGTAAATGAAATCAATAGATTCAGTGGAATTGAGATTCCTGGATACCTGAATACCTGAAACCAAAAAGTAGAGTAGCCAGCCGATAACAAATCATATCTGTAGGAGAACAATATCAACTCGTCCAAACAATAATGTAACAAGAAGAGCGCGCTAAAACACACCATTAGCAACTCACTATACCACATTAATAGCGATGGGTACCTCCTATTCAATGCCATTACCTGATGAAGACAAGCAGTAACGAAGTCATAGGGCCGCGATCTACAGTTGCCTTTGATAACTAGACTCCTGAAATGCTAATTACTCTTATGAGAAGAAAAGGCTTCATGTTTTTTTGTTTTTTTTTTCCAAACATTCGCTGATATTAACAGCTGAATCCACCAAAGAGGTCTCTATACCTCTGGTATTTGATTAAAAAAAAATTAAAAAAATTGATCGCTTCACGCACACTCACACACACTCACACACACTCGCACTCACACACACACACACACATATGAATATAAATTAAATATATATATATATATAATATATATACATTTTATTTGAACTGTTAGACAGACAAGAGTGTAATTGTATCACATTGAAGAGAAAAAAAGCTGCAATAAACTAAAGTAGTTCAACTCCTATTATCTATTTGCACTAGTACGCCTTCTTTTTTCTTACAGTCGAACCTCCACAGCTTCGATGGAAAATAAACGAATGAAGTTCGATCGTGTTGTGCTAATAGGGAAGACACTTTACATTCACAGTGCCTCTCTTTACCCAGGTGTTTAAAGGGGTAACGTCGAATTTAATGCTGAGGAGGAGGGTAACCTTGCAATGGACTAGCATCCCATTCAGGGAGTGGTAGGAAACGGAAACTAAGAGAGCCTGGGTTAAGCGCCGGCTTGATGGGTTACCTGGCTTATAAAGGAACTTTAACTTAGATCGTCGATAGTCCATTGATTATTGGCGGATGAACGTGCAAAACCTGATCGGCGATCATTGTTATTCTTACATACAACGCAAAGGTTGATATCACGGGAATAAAAAAAACTGTCAGGAAGGCTCCACAGAATATGGGAGGTTACGTATGATGAGCAAGCGAAGTGTTCCGTAAGCCAATTTGGCTCAGAATCTTAACTACACAGTCTCTCCAAGTATTGAATTGATCAATCCGCCTAAAAACAAATCAAGTACTTTTAAAAACAGATCATACTACAAAAAAACGTAGCGTCTCTAAACCATGACGTCTTTCTAGCTATCAAATAGGGCTCTGGCCTACTGACCTTAAGGCAATATTAAATTAATTTAGGCAGTATAAGGTTTTAGCAACGTTTTGTGAAAGCTGCTTTCGAGAAAGTTCGATCATTCAGCTCTCGTGGTGTCTCTCAAAGACCGTTCTTTTCCAGTAATCCCCGGCACAGCTCTGAGTGTTTTCTGTTTGCTTCTTTATTCCGCTGGATTCATTCGAATTGAGACCAAGTTCAAGGATTATGAACGAAGGTTGAAGACTTTGGAGGAATTCATGCCTGAAAATCAAAAGATGCAATGAAAGACGGATTTTGCTCCGACTGAACAAGGTAATAATCAACTGTCCAAACAGGGTTGTCTGTTTTGTTGCTAGTCATTCTCCTTTAAAGTTATTAAGGTCGCGAATTACTTTGAAATATTAACGATTAAGCTTTTCATCAAAATTATCCGAGAGCTAATGGTCATGTCCTCTGACTTCCGTTCCACCAAAATGAAATAATTTGAGCCAGATTTATCTTAGAAAGATTTTTTCTTTCGTCTTGTCACGAGCGTGGGACAAAGATCAAATTCTGAGTCGCCATGAGGAATAGAACCTCAGACCTTCGGATTCTACGCTCCGATGCTCTACCACTGAGCCAAGTACAGAGACTCTATGGTGAGCAGGGCTCATTACGAAGTTCATATTTGACTCACTCCCTGCATACTGCTAGGATAGGCAATGTCGACCGGTAGATTTATCTTCCTTCCACTGAAATATCGACACTTCCATATATCTCACAACGTAGAACAATTATGTAAAGGATGTGCTTTACATAATATCTTGTCCCTCATTTTCATTACGAAATAAGTTGGAGACCTGCTAAGGATTAAAAAGCAGAGGCTCTGAAGATTAGCAGTACACTATTATTAAATGGCAGTGATTGAAAAAACAGATTTGATGTGTTGCCCATTGCACTGTCAACGAGAAATCGAAGCTCTCTTCAAGTCTCTGCGCGAACATAAAGCTTTAAAAATTTAATTTACCTTCTTGTTATGCGTAATCCTTGAAATAATTATGTTTGTGGAGAAATCAAGTCAATTGTATAGCAACCTAAGGAGGATTGTTAAAAACGTCTTCTTTATTGCAACTGACCATTGAGAAAGGTAAGGGGGGGCTTCATTCGGTATTTTTTTCAGTAGGCACTGATCTAAATGTAGAAACCTTTGATGCTTAGTATTCTTATCCTTTTCAACCCTCTCGGCATAATCCGCACCCAAAGTCTGTACTAATCATTTCATATTGATCTAAACAGGACAGAAAAACAATAGATTCAGGTAAAATAAGCCTTACAGTTTATTTCATTTACTCTAATTTAGAATGTAGGCCTGTTGATGTGGCAGATAATGATATAATTTCAGATGCCAGAATAACAGCAAGCAGTTTGGCGTCTATTAATTAGGGAGTTTAAGCAAATCACTACGGCTGGCGCTGCTACGGCTACCGGAAGTAAAGTTGTCCAGAAACGAGTCAATGCGCATGTCAGTGGTACCCGTCCAGCCGTAGCGGGAAATCCTTCTTCGCGAGTGGGAAGGTTTCGGCGTAGTCTGTGGTACGTGAACTTATCTCGCTTCTTTCTTCGCTGTATTTATTCTCCTGAGCAATTTTAAGTATTGAAATACACTTGACATCTTTAAAAATAGCTTATCGGGAATATTTATCAAGCTTGCTGCCCCTTACCGAGTGAATCTGCCTTTATTTTTGCAGCCGGGTTTGTCGAAGGATCGAAGCAGTGTGCACATGGAGAACGCAGCGAACGCAAGGAGAAAAACGTTAGTAGAAACTCTAACTTTTCCTTTAAAACCTCAAAGACTCCTTGAAATTCAAATAGCTGAAGCCGAGGAATGACGAGGGGTACGAGGGACCGTGTAGAAACTTTGCTTTGGTGTTTATAAGCTCCAAACTGGCAATTTTACAACACGTAAGCTTAAATGTTTGAATTCACTCATTCACTGTGCACAGGATCGCTTACAATTTTTTTTTACAAACGTTGGAATCCCTCGTCCCTTTGAACGAAGTCATTTTGAGTTTTTAGACGTGCAAAAACTACTGCGAGGACGCTTAACTTCTCAGCCGCACTAGGTTTGTAGTTCGCGTTGCTTAAAGTTGAATTTTGGCGGGCTACGGCGACGTACTCTCCCTAAGCCTCGTCAACCACGATAGCCGTAGCAGCGCCAGCCGTTGTGATTTGCTTAAACTCCCTAATATCATCCATACTACGGCAGACTAAACGAAAGCAGGGTAAACGGAGCGTGGTCTACTAAGACTACATCTGATAGAACGGATTATCTTCAAGTTGATATGGGTGAGGTACGTTCTGTTTGTGCTGTGGCCACACAAAGATTACGATGGACCTCTGCATGGACCACCAGCAACACACTACAATTATCCACAGACGATAAAATTTGGAACACTTACGAGGAGAAAAATATTGAAAAGGTATGGAGAGAACTGTAATTGACATTTTCAACAACTAACAAAGAGTTTGAAGTCAATGCAAATAATTGGCAAAGGGAGCGCGTACACTTAGATGGTGAATTTGGGCGCTTATCCTCATTGGTCTCTGGAGCAGGGGCTTGTGCATGACGGGTGTTGCTTAGAAATTTTTAAAGGAATCTAATGCATCTTTTGGTCGAGATGAAACGTCGTTTAAACTAGACAAAAAGTATTTTTCCCAAATAATTCAATTTTTTTTTTAGATGAGATTGGTTAAAAAACCTTTAAATTCGAACTGGAGCCAAATATTTTAACGGAAGGCAACGACTTAAACAGAGGTAGTCCTCGAACAACAACAAACATATGAAACATATGAGTGAACTGCGGTTATGAGACGTATATAAGAACGATCCTTCGCAGTAAAGCACTATTTGAGCAATAGTGGAAATCAGACCTGAAAAAATTTCAGGCCTGTACGGGATTCGAACCACTGACCTCTGCGATACTAGTGCAGCGCTCTACCAATTGAGCTAACAAGCCAACTGGGAGCAGGCCATCAAATTAATTCGATATAAACCCGTAGATGATAAATCGAACAACAACAAACATATGAAACATATGAGTGAACTGCGGTTATGAGACGTATATAAGAACGATCCTTCGCAGTAAAGCACTATTTGAGCAATAGTGGAAATCAGACCTGAAAAAATTTCAGGCCTGTACGGGATTCGAACCACTGACCTCTGCGATACTAGTGCAGCGCTCTACCAATTGAGCTAACAAGCCAACTGGGAGCAGGCCATCAAATTAATTCGAAATCAGACCTGAAATTTTTTCAGGTCTGATTTCCACTATTGCTCAAATAGTGCTTTACTGCGAAGGATCGTTCTTATATACGTCTCATAACCGCAGTTCACTCATATGTTTCATATGTTTGTTGTTGTTCGATTTATCATCTACGGGTTTATATCGAATTAATTTGATGGCCTGCTCCCAGTTGGCTTGTTAGCTCAATTGGTAGAGCGCTGCACTAGTATCGCAGAGGTCAGTGGTTCGAATCCCGTACAGGCCTGAAATTTTTTCAGGTCTGATTTCCACTATTGCTCAAATAGTGCTTTACTGCGAAGGATCGTTCTTATATACGTCTCATAACCGCAGTTCACTCATATGTTTCATATGTTTGTTGTTGTTCGATTTATCATCTACGGATTTATATCGAATTAATTTGATGGCCTGCTCCCAGTTGGCTTGTTAGCTCAATTGGTAGAGCGCTGCACTAGTATCGCAGAGGTCAGTGGTTCGAATCCCGTACAGGCCTGAAATTTTTTCAGGTCTGATTTCCACTATTGCTCAAATAGTGCTTTACTGCGAAGGATCGTTCTTATATACGTCTCATAACCGCAGTTCACTCATATGTTTCATATGTTTGTTGTTGTTCGATTTATCATCTACGGGTTTATATCGAATTAATTTGATGGCCTGCTCCCAGTTGGCTTGTTAGCTCAATTGGTAGAGCGCTGCACTAGTATCGCAGAGGTCAGTGGTTCGAATCCCGTACAGGCCTGAAAATTTTTTCAGGTCTGATTTCCACTATTGCTCAAATAGTGCTTTACTGCGAAGGATCGTTCTTATATACGTCTCATAACCGCAGTTCACTCATATGTTTCATATGTTTGTTGTTGTTCGATTTATCATCTACGGGTTTATATCGAATTAATTTGATGGCCTGCTCCCAGTTGGCTTGTTAGCTCAATTGGTAGAGCGCTGCACTAGTATCGCAGAGGTCAGTGGTTCGAATCCCGTACAGGCCTGAAATTTTTTCAGGTCTGATTTCCACTATTGCTCAAATAGTGCTTTACTGCGAAGGATCGTTCTTATATACGTCTCATAACCGCAGTTCACTCATATGTTTCATATGTTTGTTGTTGTTCGATTTATCATCTACGGGTTTATATCGAATTAATTTGATGGCCTGCTCCCAGTTGGCTTGTTAGCTCAATTGGTAGAGCGCTGCACTAGTATCGCAGAGGTCAGTGGTTCGAATCCCGTACAGGCCTGAAATTTTTTCAGGTCTGATTTCCACTATTGCTCAAATAGTGCTTTACTGCGAAGGATCGTTCTTATATACGTCTCATAACCGCAGTTCACTCATATGTTTCATATGTTTGTTGTTGTTCGATTTATCATCTACGGGTTTATATCGAATTAATTTGATGGCCTGCTCCCAGTTGGCTTGTTAGCTCAATTGGTAGAGCGCTGCACTAGTATCGCAGAGGTCAGTGGTTCGAATCCCGTACAGGCCTGAAATTTTTTCAGGTCTGATTTCCACTATTGCTCAAATAGTGCTTTACTGCGAAGGATCGTTCTTATATACGTCTCATAACCGCAGTTCACTCATATGTTTCATATGTTTGTTGTTGTTCGATTTATCATCTACGGGTTTATATCGAATTAATTTGATGGCCTGCTCCCAGTTGGCTTGTTAGCTCAATTGGTAGAGCGCTGCACTAGTATCGCAGAGGTCAGTGGTTCGAATCCCGTACAGGCCTGAAATTTTTTCAGGTCTGATTTCCACTATTGCTCAAATAGTGCTTTACTGCGAAGGATCGTTCTTATATAAGAGGTAGTCCTATTCTTACGTTTGGTGCCTAAAGTTAGAAATATAGAAATTAGTTGGACATCGTTTATTTACTGAATCAAAGTCCTCAAACCTCGAAGCCATGATTCTGAGAAAGCAGGGAACGTTACAGAAACCAAAAGTGGATAGACGAAATATGAGCGTTTATTTGAATGATACACAGTGTCACGCAACTACCCATACCGGTTCTAGGACAATAGAGTATCCACACTTTAAAATTAGAAGGAAATGTATGAGAGATGTAGGAAGGAAACACAAAATAAAAGTGTTGAATAAATCCTGGTTTAGGGTTAAATTGCGTAGGTTATAGGAGCGTGTTTTTTTTTTTTTTTTTTTTATAATTTGAAAAAATAATGGTCATCTAAGATGGTGTAAAACAATAAAAATAATGAAACCTAAGATGGTGTTTAATTCTCCCTTAGGGTAAATGATTTCAAGATAAAATGAATATTCAAAAAAACCGTTCATTTTAGAATAAAAGGAAAAAATATGTTGTGTCCAGGATTCGAACCTGGGTTATTGCGGTCACTCACACAACCACAATCTTAACTCTCACCCTAAGCCCAATTCCCTAACCCGCTTAAACTCATAGCAAAATCAAAATCAAAACCCCCTAACAGTCAAACATCAGAGTGAGACAAACAATGGAAACAATAAAACGCAAAATGGCGACTCATACTTCCAATGACAAAGTAATTTCAAGATGTCATTAGCATTCGTATCGTGCAGAAAAAAATCGAAAATAAAAGAGGTTTCTTTCCGCCTAAACCCTATGATGGGATGTGAATAGTTCATCCTACTCCAATAAAATGAAAATAGTTCGGATGGTGATCACTCAGTTCATGAGTATTCAAAATTCTCTGAAAATGAACAATGATCCGTTCGAGGTAAAAACATGCGAAAGCTTTTTTCTCAATAAAGATCTTTACTCTTGTTAAAATCTTAATTAAAAATAAACTAGCGTGTGAGTGTGATCACTATCAGTGACGAAAGTGTTTGACTTTAAATTCTATGCAAAATTCCGCAAGTGAGGAAAACAAAATAACAACGATACATCGACGCAATTCAATGACAATGATTTGAAGAGAAATAATTAAATCTCCCATTTCATACATTAAAAAAATTATCAGAACGAAAAGGGTATTCAAAAACGCAGCACCATGCTCATGAACATTTTCATTTCTCGGGAAAAATTAACCATAGAACAGACTAACCGGGGGAAAATACGAAAATGCCAGCAGGCGTTGTAACCCAGGTAGTCTCATTATTATCTATCCATCAAATTTTAATCAAGTCATAGCATCCTTACATTTTTTGGGATCAAAGTCAATGACCTGTCTGTCCAAATTGTTTCCGAAGTAGTACATGTGTGAATCAATGATAGACCAAAGGAAACCTAGTAATGGGTGTATAAGAGTGGCTATGAGTCGGAATGGTATAATCATGCATGGGACCAAAGTGATGATGAAGAAAGTTCGATTTCATCCAATCAAACAAGTGGTGTATCTCACTGAAATCCATCCCTACGTAGAAGTCGAAGAGAAGATAAATACGATCAAACCCTTCCTGGATACTCCGTTTAAACACAAAATAAAAGCGATAAAAGAGAGGCAACATAGCAAGTACCTATATACAAGCACGTTTTTCATAAAACCTCGACATCTATATGTGATAAAGCGATTGGAAGAATTACAAGGAGCATAATCCAAAGAAGACTTTAGCTCACATGATATAGACTTGCTTTTATATGTGACGAAACATGACTAAAACGTGGAAACATTGCCACGGTCGCTACGGGACTGCATTCCGGACGCGCGCGTAGGAGCAGGAAAGAGGAAGAGAAAGAAAGAGTGTACATAGAATGATCTATCACTGTAATAAACTGTTTTAAACTGTCACATTTGTTAGTGGTAATGTCTTACCGCGAGTTTATATGAGTCCCAAGAACTGAGTAAAGTTTAGGAATAAAATGACTCGAACGAGTGAGTAAATGTGAAGAATAAATTATATTACTTGAAGAAAGAGGAGGAGGAATGACAAGGAGGAGGATTGAGGAGGGGGAATGAGGAGGAGGAGGAATGAGGAGGAGGAATGAGGAGGAGGAATGAGGAGGAGGAATGAGGAGGAGGAATGATGAGGAGGAGGTATGGGGAGGAGGAATAAGGAGGAGGAATGAGTAGGAGGAATGAGGAGGAGAAATGAGGAAGAGGAATGAGGAGGAGGAATGAGGAGGAGGAATGAGGAGGAGGAGGAGGAATGAGGAGGAGGAATGAGGAGGAGGAATGAGGAGGAGGAAAGAAGAGGAGGAGAGAGGAGGAGGAAGAACAATAGAAAATATACGATCCCACATGAACGAGATGGACAGTTTTGTTTCGTATATAAGAAAAACAAACATTTGGTTCTATATGAGCGCGCACTTTGAATTATTATAATTAATATTTCAAAGTACGCGTTCTTTTAAAGTTTGTTAGCCATAACGGTGGATGTATACAATATGATAAAACTCCAAGTGTCTACCTCCACACTCATTTCTTACCTGCTCACGGAGAGTGTGGATGATGGCGAGTACTCAGGATCTTTCCGCGGTTCTAAAGTCGTATCGACAAAAAATGCATGCTGTTCATGCTCGCGTAAAGTATCAGGAAAATGTGCTGAAGGAATATAAAAACATGCTGAGATTGGAACGATTCCCAAAGATTGAAATCAAGGAAAAGTTACCCTAAGATGCAAAGTCCTGAAGCTCAGAAACGTTTCAATGAAGCATACCATCAAGTATTATGTACGGTCTTAGATCAAGCGATTCAAGAGATTGAAAAGAATCTTGCTGCACACAAAGAACAATATCAATCCTTGGTACAACAACGACAAAGTGAGCGACAAGTATTGGAATGCAGGAAAGAAGAGACACCCAAGATATCTCACCACACACGGGTGAAAACTGAATTGCTTGAATTACAGAAAAAATACGATAAACTCTGTGCCAAGTTAAACACATTCTCAAAATCTAGGGAGAAAAAAGATATCTTAGACACGGGTGAAGAGGGTGTGTAAGTGGTGTATGAGGCGGTGATAGGTTAGGGAATGTGGTGAGACAATACTACATAAACACCAGAGAACCCAGAATTTTTTCATTAGTATCGCTGTGACACGAAATGGGAGTCATGTTACCTTGATAAACTAGCGACTAGACGACAAAGTATAAAGACGATAAAGAAAATCAATAGTAAACACCTAAACGATTGATGAAATTTCAAAAAGGAGATGTCATAATATACGCTAAGCTATTAATTTTTGTCGCAATTGAAACGACTTTGGATAACATTTAGCTCTTAAGAAGCTGCTAAATATGCCACAAATTAAAGTGGAAAAATGCCCCATGCAGATTACGAAACAACGGCTTAACCTGCACTTCATTCCAAATATTGCCGTCTCAATTTGACAAAAACGTGCACCTTTGAGAGGGCTCGATGGAGTCAAACGTTAGGAAAATAAATGTTTTCCAAAAAGTTCCTGTCGTAAGAAAATTGAAACCAAGATATGAAGCCAGACCCATCTGAAATGTCGATCTTACTTCATGAAAAATTAATGATTTTCATTCAAGAGGTTATGCAATATTTGGCCACCTAGATGAAATGATTTAAAAACATATTTTTACCATCAAGAATCCGTGAAGCACCTTTAATTCAACATAGAGCGACTAGACGACAAAGTATAAAGACGACAAAGAAAATCAATAGTAAACACCTAAACGACTGATGAAATTTTTACCATCAAGAATCCGTGAGGCACCTTTAATTCAACATAGAGCGACTAGACGACAAAGTATAAAGACGATAAAGAAAATCAATAGTAAACATCTAAACGATTGATGAAATTTCAAAAAGGAAATGTTATAATATACGCCAAGCTATTAATTGTTGTCGCAATTGAAACGACTTTGGATAACATTTAGCTCTTAAGAAGCTACTAAATATGCCACAAATTAAAGTGGAAAAATGCCTCATGCAGATTACGAGACAACGGCTTAACCTGCACTTCATTCCAAATATTGCCGTCTCAATTTGACAAAAACAAGCACCTTTGAGAGGGTTCGATGGAGTCAAATGTTAGGAAAATAAATGTTTTCCAAAAAGTTCCTGTCGTAAGAAAATTGAAACCAAGATATAAAGCCCGACCCATCTGAAATGTCGATCTTACTTCATGAAAAATTAATGATTTTCATTCAAGAGGTTATGCAATATTTGGCCACCTAGATGAAATGATTTAAAAACATATTTTTATCATCAAGAATCCGTGAAGCACCTTTCATTCAACATAGAGCGACTAGACGACAAAGTATAAAGACGATAAAGAAAATCAATAGTAAACACCTAAACGATTGATGAAATTTTTACCATCAAGAATCCGTGCAGCACCTTTAATTCAATATAGAGCGACTAGACGACAAAGTATAAAGACGATAAAGAAAATCAATAGTAAACACCTAAACGATTGATGAAATTTCAAAAAGGAGATGTCATAATATACGCCAAGCTATTAATTGTTGTCGCGATTGAAACGACTTTGGATAACATTTAGCTCTTAAGAAGCTGCTAAATATGCCACAAATTAAAGTAGAAAAATACCCCATGCAGATTACGAAACAACGGCTTAACCTGCACTTCATTCCAAATATTGCCATCCCAATTTGACAAAAACAAGCACCTTTGAGAGGGCTCGATGGAGTCAAACGTTTGCCTCAAACCGTAAAAAAAAAAGAAAAAAAAGGTGGTTAACCTTAAAAACAAATTTTTAAACCGTAAGTCGTGAAAAAGGGAAAAATTGCCAATCTACGATGTGTCATTTTGGCGTATTCATAGGATGTTATGGGTCTTGTCTTGTGGTTAATTAACTTACAAGCCATCTCTCCATTGAGACCCGCAGAAAGTGACAGGTGTTTTAAGATGTGCAATAACAGGAACTATCGAAAACAAATGTTTTTCAGAAAGTTCCAGTCGTAAGAAAATTGACACCAAGATATGAAGCTCGACCCATCTGAAATACCAGTCTTACTTCATGAAAAATTAATGATTTTCATTCGAGGTTATGTAATATTTGGCCATCTAAACTGAAATGATTTAAAATTCACCGTTAGCCGCAAAAAGGCAAAAAAATCAGCGGTTAATCTTAAAGAATGACATTTTTTAACCGTTAGTCGTAAAAAGAGCAAAAATACGGTTAATGTGGTTGCGAGGTTATCTACACCGGTAACAAAAACAAAATATTCTGTTCAGGTCCCGCAGGGTCATATTCCGCGAACCAAAAAAAGCCTCCTTTCGCCTGTGGGATGAGTTGACAGACAGCTGACTATTTTTAGGATTTTAATTTTCTTCATTCAGTTTGAGTTATGGCTGAAAGGCATAATTAGTTCATTGCGAGCTGGGGAAGGGAAGACAATTGAATGATGCAGGGCAAGAATTGAAATCATTTCAGCTTCAGTTGACTGTTGGCAACCTGCGATAGTGCTTCACACGTCAAAAAAAAAAAAAAGATTAACCATAGTCAGTCAAAGAAACTAAGGGTATTGGCAACCAGGTATGTGCAGAAGTTTATCCATATCTTAATTTAAACTTTGCCATTTTAGAAAAGGCGGAAAAATAAACCATGTCAAGAACATTTGGGGGAAAACGTAGGCCTCCATAGCGGCAGGTTATCATGATTCTTCCTATCCTACAGAGTGTGGCTTACCTGTGACCAGAGGTCTAATCCTACAGAGTGTGGCTTACCTGTGACCAGAGTTCTAATAGAACTTTGCTTATTTGTTGAAGTTTCCTAATTACGTAGTATTTTCCCATTTCGAAGTATGAAATGATTTTAAAGAGATAAACAAATGGATGTTTCTCCAGCTATCAAGAAGGATGTGAAGTGAAAACTACTCAGCGCTTTTGTTTTCCTCACATATGCGTTTACATTTCATTTAAAAAAGGAATTACAAGAGGAGATAGGCGATGGCTGGAGTTTGAGGCGACAGCATTTTGTTTTTTTTTAATCACCGATTGAGTGGATGATTTTTTTTATTCTCTTGTCGTTAATTTTGCACGGAATGTCAAAACTGCAGGTCTGCCTTAACTCTCTTGCTTTTTTGGATATTTTCTTTGCTAAGTACATTTGAACACGCTTGTTCTAAATATTTTTCCTTCTCATTGTTTTTTTTTTTTTTACTTTGTCAGCTTTCTCATCTCTCCTTTGACTTGTCTAACACTCCGCCCTTTTCATCCAAAACACCTTTATTTGCATATTTAATTAGCTCAAGTCTGTTCTCCAACATAAAGCCATTCTTCAGCATTATCGGTTTAGTTGTTTTCAGAGGGCTTCCCTCTTCGAAAAGCTGAGAGCACAGACTAGCTACCTCGACTTTTCTACAATAATTTTGTACTATTTCAATGGAAGTGAAGCTGTAACAGGAAGGATAATAAATAAATCAAAAAAGGTAAGCACCGAAGCAATACGATCGATGAAGTTTAAAAAAGAAAATATCATAATATACGCCAAGCTTTTAATTTGTGTCACAATTGAAACGACTTTCGATAACCTTCAGCTCTAAAGAAGCTGCTGAAGATGCCACAAATGAAAATGGAAAAACGTTTCATGCAGAGTACAAAACCACGGCTTAACCTGCACTTGATTCCAAACGTCGCCAACTCAACTTGCCAAAAATGTGCTTCCTTTCATAGAGTTCGCTGGAGTCAAACTTTAGCCGTAAACGGCAGAAAGAAAAAAGTGGTTAGTCTTAAATACAACTTTTTAAACCCTAAGTCGAAAAAAGGACAAAATTGTCAATCTAAGATGTGTCATTTTGGCAAATGCATATAATGATATTGGTCTTGCCTTGTAGTAAATTAACCATAAAAGCCATTTCTCCATTGAGACCCACAAAAAGTGACAGGTGTTTTAAGATGTGCAATAACAGGAAGTATTGGAAAACAATTTTTTTCCAAAAAGTTCTTGTCGTAAGAAAATTGACACCAAGATATGAAGTTCGACCCATCTGAAATATCAATCTTCATGGAAAATGAAGGATTTTCATTCAAGAGATTAACCAATATTTGGCCACCTAAATGAAATGATTATTAAACACGTTTAATTCAACATGGAATGACTGGACCGCAAAGTAATCTACATCAGGCTCCACGTGTCTTCACCTCTGTACACCCAACTTCTATATAGTCTCAATTCAGACCGCCCTTGCTTAATTGCATATTTAATCAGCCTAGTGTCTGTTTTCCAGTAAAAAGCAATTCTTCGCCACTATCTCTTTAAGTGTTTTCCGAGAGTTTCTCTCTTCGAAACACAAAACAGATGCCACAAACTAGCTCGACTTTTCCAAAATAATTTCGCACTACTCAACCAGAAGCGAAGCTGTAAATGGGATATGAATAAAGAAGTTTGAAAAGTAAACACCAAAAACAACACTGTCAATTGATGGAAAAATGATAAAATTTCAATAAGAAAATATCATAACACACGCCAAACTTTGTGTTGCAATTAAAAATACTTCAATAACATTTAGCTCCCAAGAAGCCGCTAGACATGCCACTGATGGAATGAGGATGATTAATGTAGAATACGAAACAACGTTGAAATCCACACTTGCTTTCAAGTATCCCCATCTCAACATAACAGAAATGTGTTCAGTTGAGAGAGCTTAACAGGGTTCACCGTTAGCCGCAAAAAGCCAAACATCAATCTTAAAAAAAATTAAATTTCTAACCTTTAATCGTAAAAAAGGAAAAAAAATGTGGTAGCGGGGGTATGTACCGATGACAAAAAAAAAAGATATTTGGCTCAGGTCCTGTAGAGTCATATTCCGCAAACCGATACTGACTTCTTTTCGCTTGTGGGATAAGTTGACGGACAGCTGACTATTTGGGATTTTAAGTTTCTTCATTCAGTGTGTGAGCGATGGCTGACCTGAAAGGCATAATTAATTCATAACGAGCTGGGGAAGGGAAGTCAATTGAACGGGCAAGAATTGAAATCCTTTCAGCTTCAGTTGACCGTCGACAACCTGCGAAAGTGCTTCTTCCACCTCAGAAGAAGATCAACTAGAGTCAGTTAAAAGAAACTAAGGGTATTATTAACCAGGTATGTGTCCAAGTTTATCCATATCTTGATGTAAACGTTGCCATTTCAGAGAAGGCGGAAAAATAGACCATGTCAGGAACATTTAGGTGAAAACATTCGCCTCCATAGCGGCAGGTTATCATTCTCCCTATCCTAGGGAGTGTGGCTTACCTGTGACCAACGTTCGAACGTTGTTTATTTGCAGAAGTTTCCTAATAACGTAGCTTTTTCCATTTCGGAATATGAGGGACAATTTTAAATAGACGACCAATTGGATGTTTCGCCAAATATCAAGAGGGAGGTGAAGCGAAAACTACTCGGCGCTTTTACTTTCTTCGTTATGCCTTTCCATTTCATTTAAAAAAAAAAAAAGACAAAAAAGAACTACAAGAGGAGAGAGGCAATGGGTGGAGTTTAAAAGCAAATGTGTCTAAAAATCGAGCATTTTCAAAATATGGCGGCAACAACCTAAAATCCGATTCGGCTCATATTCTCAAGTTAGGCAGGCCTTATGATGGAACAAAGCGCTGCATACTTAATTTTGCAGTCTTAAAATTGTTTCATCGCTTCCACAATTAGCGATATAACTTGAAAGGATAAGTCAACACCTCCTGATACTATTACAAAGCGTATCTCGGGGTTTCTCTATTTCTATTTCGTTAAAAAGGAGGCTGTAAATATTTCACGCAAAAGATTTTTGTTTAAAGATGTCTTCAACAGAACCGCGAGCCAAACGTTGGTGGAATATGGCTGTTTCAGAAACATGTTTTCCGTATGCGGAATAACGCTAATTAATTTAAAATTAGGTCCACTGAAATCGACAACTCCGCAAAAATACAACATTGGACTGTGAAGCACGTGGCTACAGGAGCTAAGGTCGAAATGTTAGATGTAGGAAACAGGCGCAAACAATTATTTAACCCCGACTGATGTTGAATTTATATATTTATTTCATAAATTATTGTTTAGGTGGATAAAGCTCATTTTAGGGCAAAAAAAAACAAAGAAAAATCTAGTTCTGTGATTAAAACCACTACTTGCTATAATATTAATGTATTCTGCTGTTGATAAGTTCTCAACCTCCCTGCACTCTTACTTAACTTTCTTTGGTTGACGGTGTGTTTTTTTCCAAAATGAGTCAGAGTCAAACCTCTCAAATGAAATTCTCAGTGATCAGAGGTGTGTTTTTATCGTTAATTGCTGACACCACACTGAGTATCTATAGAAACACTTGGTGCTTACTTTGTGTAAGAAGGAACCGGTCGAGATGACAGTTTCCTTGAATGGAAGTAGGGATTTTTTACAAATCGAAAGCAAATTATTTTAAACGATGGCACTTATTTCCGTTTTCTGTTATTGTCTTTCCTTGACGACCCGCGTCCCTGACGAGAGACTAGAAACTGCGATGGTATGAAAATTTCCCACGTTTCGTTTACACATGTTTTTGTACTTTGATTAAATGATTTGTTGGTATTTTTTAAGACGATGAAAGATTTAATCGTTCTTTTTTCTCTTCCTTACTATCTTAATCGCGATTTATTGTTTTATCAATTACAGAAATTACCTTGAAACTTGCATTTTCGTTATCTAATAAAACGAATTGCAGAGAAAAGATGTAAACTCTGCAACAGCATTGCGTGTCGTTCTTCTTTTAAAGATATCTGCTGCCTCTTCAAAACTTTAGTAGGAGTACACATTGTGACTTCGAAAAACGATCCAGAAAACGGGAAACGGTAATTATACCTCTTCTTACTTGTTCAAGGCGGATTGATAGCCATTCCGCTAGTTTCAGTTTTTTTACCGGGCCAAAAGACGAAGGTGACCTAGTTCTCAGCCGAGCAGCCATATTCTCTCCCCCTTTTAACATACATTCCATGACAATTTGTCCCTTGCATGGTGCAGAACTTGGTTTGGGGTGGACGGGAGGCTTTAGTCGGAGGCGCCGAGTTCCTTCTGATGTATCAAACCATGTTCGCTAATATCGCCATGAAACGCATTGATTGGCTTTGGACTTCTGTAAGAAGTAGTCATGCATTTCTTAAATTCATCGTCTTCGAAGGAAAGATTAATGAGATAAGCACAGTATGGGTTTGTTTACTTTCTTTTTCTAGTCAAATCTAGCTGTCAGTCTTTTTGCAATGGGTGTGAACATTCTGGCCTGAACAGACAACAGGCTTGTGTTAAATTTGTCATTAAGCGTCAGCTACGCTCTATAATATATCGCCATTAATGCATTGATGGCTTTGTACCTGACCATATTCGAGGGAGATCGATCACTGCTTACTCGGTTACCTTCTTAAATAACTAACTAGTTGAGTTGATTTTTCAAAAATTCAAGTCATTGAAGTGAGGTAACCGACCCGCACTCGAGTCAGCTGTATCAGCTGGTGCAATCGAAGCGTTTCTGGAGTTCGGAGATACGCAAAAATGGTAATTTTATTTCCAGACGTGAACTTTTTTGGACCTTTGCCGGCAAAAGATGAATGTCAATATGAGATGTGCTGCCTGGGTCGTAGTCTTACTATCAGCACGAGTAACTAACGAGGCACAGTAGCCTCTAGGGAAGAAGTAGTATAAATATAAAGCTGTTGAATGTTGGCTGGTTCAGCGAAAGTTGTGGTTTTCCAGATTTGATCCTTATCAAAATTCTTTTAAAGAAACTAACATTCAAACACTGTACTTTTCTCTGTTGCACATCTGCAGTGATGGGCTATGCCCTTTGCAGATCTTTCACTCCTTTTGTCCTAAAATGAGCTTTATCCATCGAAGTACCATGAAACAATCAATTATCATGATACATTAAATTATGATCGGCGTTAGATAATTGTTTGCTCTTTTTTCGTGTGTGTAACACTCGACCTCAGTTCCTGTAGCCACGTGTTTCGCAGTCCAATGTTTTATTTTTTCGTTTTATTTTAGAAGACCTCATTTTGAATTAATAAGCCAAATGTAAGCGGAATGTTACTAGTTCAGAGACCTGTTTCTCGTGTGTGGAATAACGGCGTTATTCTACACACGAGAAACAGGTCACTGAACTAGTAACATTCCGCTTACATTTGGTTAACGGCTCGGTTGAATAAACAAAGATCTCTTACGTAAAGTATTTCAACGAAATGGGTATAAAAGAAACCCCGAGATATGCTTTGTAAACAATCACTATCAGGAGGTGTTGACTATCCTGCCGAGTCATATCGCTAATTTTGGAAGCGATGCAACAATTTTAAGACTGCAATCCCCTTTTGTGATACAGCAATATGGACGGTAAGATGATATTATGTTAAATGAGCTATAGATTGGACGTAAAATGCGAAACGATTGAGTTTGCGTGTGAATGTGCACATTTCCGACTAATTGACGGCACCGTCAAATCAGCTCATTTTAATTTATCCAACATTAAAATTTCATTAAATCGCACTGAATCACTTCTCCAATATCGTTTGGATCGAAAACAACTACACTTCGCCTTCCAAAAGCCAGATTTTCAGTAGAATATTTTATTAAATAACGGGGTTAGTTTTGACCTATCTTTAATCTTGTCAGAAGAAGGTCGGATAAATTCAATTAGATTGTGAAAATAAACGATCAAGAAACTGCTTAAATTACTGTCAACAAGTGTATTGATGTTATTTTTCAAGATCTGGTAGTTTTTATCGGTGCAAGTGTTTTCGATTCTTGGCGCGACGCTCCGAGATTCGTCTATTGAGCTTCAAAAGCGTTATTTTGGCGAAATTCAGTTATTATCGATTTTCTCGAAAATAAATCGATATTCAGCCAAACGAAATGTGCAGTGCTTTGTTTCACCATAAGGCCTACCTAAGTTGAGAATATCAGCCGAATCGTTTTTTCGGCCGTTGCCACCAAATGCTTGACCATTGGTAACAATGATTCGCTCTTAGGGCAACAACGTTGTGTTTTTTTCAAACACCGATGGAGGAAGTTTCTCCACAAAAATATTGGAGTGGATGATTTTTATTCGCTAGTCATTAATTTTGTATGGAATGTCAAAACTGTAGATCTACCTTAGCTCTCTTGCTTTGTAGGATATTTTCTTTGCTAATTAAGTATATTTGAGCATGCTTATTTTAAATATTTTTCTTAGTCATTGATTTCTTTGGACTTTTCCAGCTTGGTCATCTCTCCTCTGATTTGTTTTACATTCCGTACTTTTCGTGGAACATTTTTCAACAAAAGTGCTGAACTTCTTGTTTTGCAGGTACTTAGATCTGATATGCATCGTATGGTTGGTCGACAGGCTTCATTTTTTACCGCGCTGTTTCTCATTTCTCAAATGTTCTGCGACATTGCCAGTCCGCGGTGTGGAGCCAGTGGCGACCTATACTCCATTTATCAAATGATGCTTCAAGGCCACACCTATGAGACGTTCAAGTTTACACCAGGTACGCTGGAATGCAGAGAGGCTTGTCTCGCTGATGACAGATGTCAAAGCTATAATGTCGTCATGTTCATTGCAATATGTGAGTTAAACAACCTGACTAAAGAGGCCAGACCGGAGGACTTTGTCAAGGACGAGGACAGATATTACATGGCGATAGGTCCAGAAAGAGGTAAAGATCCTGTAAAGGCTAAATAGTAGTAACACACTAAAGGGTTGGGGGTGGGGAGGGTGGAGGGACATTAATCTACAAGTTCAATTTTCTAATGTGAATGTAACGATACTCACGAACGTAGCGAAATTCACAAAACGGTGCTCAGCATTGTGATACATAGTTTTCAGAACAGAAGTTGTTTGACCACAAATTAAAAGTGCGTTAAGATAATGCGAACAAATATTAAAAGTCCGATGTTCGTGGATCTTACGCTTCCTATTTATAATGTTTAGCATTCTTACCCTTTTTAACCATCTCAGCATAATTCGCAACAAAAGTCTGTACTAGTCATATGATATTGTTCGAGATAAGGAAGAAAAACAATAAGTTCAGGTAAATATAAACCTTACTGTTTATATCATTTACTCTTATTTATTTAGGATGTGTGCCTGTTGGTGTGGCAGACCAAAATACAATTCCAGATGCTAGAATGACAGGAAGTAGTATTCACAGTAGTGCTTCACATCCGTACTACGGCAGACTGAACGAAACCAGGGGAGTCGGAGCGTGGTGTCCTAAGACTGAATCTAATAGAACAGACTATCTTCAAGTTGATATGGGTGAAGTGCGTTTTCTTTGTGCTGTGGCCACACAAGGACATCGGAGCTACTCTGCATGGACCACCAGCTACAAACTACAATTATCAACAGACGGTGTAACTTGGAACACTTACGAGGAGACAAATATTGAAAAGGTATGGAAAGAACTGTAATTAACATTTTCAGCAATTAACAAAGACTTTGAGGTCAATGCAAATAATTGGCAAAGAGATCGCATACACATAGGTGGCGATTTGGACTTTTATCTTCATTGGCCACTGCAGCAGAGAACGTTCGTCAGGGATTATAAGCTTGCGTACAACAGGTTTGCTTGTAAATTTTTAAAGGAATCTAATGCTTCTTTTTGGCCGAGACGAGACGTCGTTTAAACAAGACAAAAAGTATTTTTTCACAAAGAATTTACCTTTATTTCTAAGAAGAGATTGGGAAAAGACCTTTAAATTCGGATTGGAGCCAATTTTTTTAACGAAATGCTTCGACGACTTAAACAGAGGTAGTTCATCTACATCTATTCTTGCGTGTGGTGCGTGAGGTCAAAGAAATTTAGAAATTAGTTGGACATTGTGCCGCGCAGACTTTTCCATCCACGATATATTAACTAAAGCATTTCTCATGACAATGTTTTGTATTGCGGATTTTCGTCTCTTTTTCTGTTCCTGGTCTTTTCAATGTCATTGACTCATTTTACTTTGCTTTGTTTTTTGGTGTTATTCTCTTTCCCAGATCATAATGGTGACATATTACGTGCACGTTGCAAAACACTTGCTTAAGTATTAGCAACATGGATATTCGGGAAAAGATTCAAGAACACATTTCTGCAGTTAGATAAAGCGAATAATCAAGTCACTTTGATCATCTGGTTATCAGAGGATGAATAAAGAACAATCGAAAAAAAAATTAAAAGAATGGAAAAAAGTGACGGAAAAATGAACTCCGCTTGGAAAAACCGGGCCGTAATACAAAAAAAAACACAAAATTGCGTGAAAGAAGTGAGCTGTTGAGACCCGTTTAAATGCCCCCACCTTCCCCTCCCCCACCTCTAGCACCTCCTTACTTAAATGTGTTTAGAATTGGTTAACCATGGCATTCTTTTTGGTTTTCTTTTATTCCAGGTGTTCCCTGGAAACTCAGATAGGAGCAGCATCGTGAAGCATTCACTCAGAAATGAATTCAAAGCCAGATACGTTCGGTTTTATCCTGTAACATACTATTATTGGCCATGTTTAGGGGTAGAAATAAATGTGCTAAAGTAACGGGTCAAAGATTTCCATTCGTCCATCAGCCTGAAAAATAAAAGAAAACTGTCAGTTTAATGGGGAAACAATGGGTCTTTGGTAGGAAAGTAAACTGTAGCAAATGAACCAACAAACTGATTAGCCAACTACCACTGATTATCTAGGGCAAAGCCAGGATTTTCCTTGGGAGAGAGTTGTTCACTTTTATTTTTTCGGTTTTCTTTTATCCCAGGTATGTCCAGGAAACTCTCATCGAAACGGCATCTTCAAGCATTCACTCAGAAATGTTAAGTTTTATCCTCTAACATACTATCATTGGCCATATTTGACGGTAGAAATATTTCTACGAAATTAATACATTAAGTATGTCCATTATATTCGTCCATCTAAAGCTAAAACTAACAGAAAACTGTAATTCTGATGAAAAAAAAAAGGAAATTAACAGTAACAAAGAAACTTATATGAAAGCTGCAGGTGATTTCAGGGGGAGGCTGCTGTTCAACCCAGGCTCCCCTCCTCTAAATCCGCCCTAAATGTCCCTTTCACTGCAGCCGCGTAATAAAACAGTTACACAAAATAAACATTTAAGGTGAAATAGAAAAGGCACCGTATTTCAGATTTGTGCCAAAAGGTATGTTTGCCCACTGTCACTCATTCATTTAGCATTTATGGTTAGCTGCTATCAGTGTAATTTTTTTTTTTTTTTTTTTTCTGTTAAGTTCGTGGCTTATGCAAACTATATCAATAGATTCAGTGGAACTGAGATTCCTGAAGCACGGATCCCTGAAATCAAAAACCAGAGTAGCCAGTCAACAACAAATCAGATTTGCCTTTTATAGCTTGACTCCGCAAATGATAGATATTCTTTATTATTAGGGAAAAAGGTTCATGACCAGTTAATAAAAGCTCAATCTAGCAAACAGGTTTCCATACCCTTCTGGTATTTGATTTATAAAATGAACAAAATTGATCACATCCCATGAATTTGATTGAACGTTTAGACAGACACAGGTGTAATCTCATCTGATTGAAAAGGAATATAAGTTGCAATAAACTAAAGTAATTCGACTCCTCTGATCTACGTGTGTTATTACGCCTTTTTATTTCTAATTACAGGCAAACTTCCACAGCTTGGATTGAAAATAAACGAATAAAGTTCGATTGTGTTGTGTTCTTAAGCAAGACACTTTACTCTCAAAGTGCCTCTCTTCACTCAAGTGTTTGGCGAGTTTAATGCTGGGAGGGTAACTTTGCTATGAACTAGCATCCCATTCAGGGGTGGCAGGAAACGGAAACTAAAGAAGCCCGAGTTAACCGCCAACTTGATGGGTCACGTGGCTCATAAACAGACTTAACGTGCAAAACCTGATCAGCGATCATTGTTATTCTTGAATACAAGCTCAACCCACCCCCTCCTCCAGCCCCCCCCCCCCCCAACTCCTGTTACGGTACGTTTACCATTTCTCCAATAATTAGCAAAAAAGGGCCTGCGTTCGTTTCCATCCAGATATAACGTGTTCATTGCGCATCATGTTCCTTTCGTAAGAAAACAAAAAAATCACTTCCTAGGCCTTTTCGTTCTTCCTACGGGTTTTAAAAGATTGAACTAGATTAAAAAATTATGTGGTAAAAATCTTCTTCTGTCGTCCGTAATGACTTTATCGCATTCTTCTGACTACTAATTCTCGGCTCCAATGAATACAACCCCAAGATTAGAGAGTGACTTTGACAGATTTGGCGACTGGGACGAAGTGATTAGAAGGCAATTGCACAAACCTTATTCCCTCTCGGTGTAAAAGTCTTGTTTGAACCCGTTTTAGGCCATAAAGTGTGTTGTGTTTCTGGATTAAATTGCGTTACTCACACAACGTTCCCGACCCAGGGAGGTTGATATCACGAGGATCAAAAAGCTGTCAGGAAAGCTTCACGAATATGGGAGGTTATGCATGATGCGTAAGCAAAGTGTTCCGTAAGACCATTCGGATAAGAATCGTAATCATACAGTCTCTCTAACTATTAACTTGATCAATCCGCCTTGAATCAAATCGAGTACTTTTAAAAACAGATAATGCTACAAACAAACGTAGCGTCTCCAATCCATGACGTCTTTCTAGCTATCAAATAAAGCTCTGGCCTACTGACCTAAAGGTAATATTAGATTTAACAAGTGTAAGGTTTCAGCAACACCTTTGAGGAATTAAGAAAACGCTGAAGAATCTATTTTTATGTTAGTTACAAGGAATTTTTGATGGTGAATTTTGTCTTAGCTAAGTGAAAAGTGCATGGATATTGGGTAAATTCAAATCAGTTTGTTTCCGGTTGGACAGTTAACCACCCCGATATCCCACTCCTTTTTCCTCGTCCGAAGAACAAAGAAAGATCGAAAACGCAGGCCTTGTGAAGACTTGACATGCATTAAAATACGTCAGTGGCGCCATTGTCGAAAAATTGATCGCAAAATATTCCGGCGGAATTCTGGCGGAATTCCGGATTCCGGCTTTTCCAGACTACCGTGAGAAAGGCCCATTACCGGACGAAGTTCATATTTGACTCGCCTCCTGCATACTGCTAGGATGGGCAATGTCGATCGGTAGATATATCTTCCTTCCACTGAATTATCGACACTTCCGTATGTCTCACGACGTAGAACAATTATGCAAAGGATGTGTTTTACATAATATCTTGCCCCTCATTTTCATTACGAAATAAGTTGGAGACCTGCTAAGGATTAAAAAGCAGAGGCTCTCAAGATTAGCAGTACACTATTATTAAATGGCAGTATTGAAAGAACAGACTTAATGTGTTGCCTATTGCTCTGTCAACGAGAAATAGAAACTCTCTTCAAGTCTCTTTGTGAACATAAAACCTTAAAACATTGATTTACCTTCTTGTCAGGCGTAATGCCTAAAATAATTATGTTTGTGGAGAAATCAAATCAAGAGTTAAACATAACCCATTTGACAAGGGATTGAATCTAAAAATTCTTTTACGTCGCTTTTGATAACGGGAAAGAATTGTCTGTCCTCGCTCCGATCAAATTGTCGTTTCCATCTTGTGCTTATAATTGTATCTTAAATCGTGTTCATGTTATTTAAGATGACAACAAAAGGCGCTAGGAGGTTACACTCTTTCGTTGTTTGATATATTTTCAGTCGTACATAACACCTCCGACGAGCTTGAAGTCCATCGACGAAAACGTAGTATTTCACATCCATCCCCTTTCAATAACTCGGCTGGGATTACAAAAATGATAGAAGACATTGTTTCATCCACTTGGAAGATTTGCAACAACAAAGCTGGTTTGAATGTCTGTCCCCGTGGCCGGCCGGGACCTCCAGGGAGCGCTGGACCCAAAGGTGACAAAGGAAGGAAAGGGAGAAAAGGGTCTCAGGGAATAATGGGACAACCAGGAAGAAGCGGAAAACAAGGAATCAAGGGACTACCTGGAATTAGAGGAGAAAAAGGCATAAAAGGTGACATTGGGCCACCAGGTTTGCCAGGTATCCCAGGGACTAAAGGTGAACCAGGTGCACCTATTGCAAGACCAAAAGTGACAATTTCTCCCCCAAAACTTAATGTTAACGAAACCAACACAGCGTCACTCATATGCTCTGCTTCGGGAAATCCTGCAGCTCAAATATCTTGGTCGAAGGTCAGTGGATCGTTTCCAGGCAGGACCAAAGTGACGTCAGATGGGCAGGTGCAAATCATTGGTGTTCGGATGGAAGATGCAGGCGAATATAAATGCGTGGCGCGAAATATCCTTGGAAAAGATGAACAGACTGCGATTCTTGTCGTACAAAGTAGGTAGCAATTTATCTTTTTAAACACCCCCTTACACCTGGTGGTTGCGTTGTTTTTTCATTCCCTCCTTTCGAAGGGTGTACTTCATCTTTAGATCCCATCTGAGTGAATATATTCCTATAACCTTACTACCGTTTACCTCTTTTACGGGCTCACATCGGCCTCTGTTCAAGGTAATCTTCATAATACAAAGCGTAACGATGTGGTCTGTTGATCACATTTTACTCTACTGCGAGCTCTGGATGTAAACCAGTAATATTTGAATGAGAGCTGTGCAAGCAATATCCTCGTCACTACCTATTGTAGGTAACAATTTTCATTCTTTTGTAAAGAGTAAGAAAGATGGTAAGTTTTTTACTTCGGTGAAGAAATATAGAGAGATATTTTTTTTTCTTGTCACAAGCGTGGGACAATGAAAAAATTCTGAGCCCCCATGAGGAATGGTAGGTAGGTAAGACTTTATTTAACGAGGGTAACATGTGACAGTAATGAAACTGATAAACTAATGGCCCTCGAAAATTAAAATTCGGAAAAAAAAAAGGAATTGTAACAAACGTAACAATATTAGGAATAATTAAATTAAAATAATTAAACTATATACATCATAAAATATTTAAAAATTTAAAAAAATTACAGGAATAATTTGCTAAGAATTTGATTATCTAAAATTATTTTAAAAAGGGAACGCTTAAAACGTTTTACACTGGTACTCCGTTTGATGTCCACACTTAAATTGTTCCATTCTTTCGTGGCTCGCACAGCAAACGCTCGACCCCCTTCAGAACTTCTCTTAAAACGCGGGCACATTAAGTTTAAATTACAGAAACGGGTTTGTCTATTATGAGTGTCAGAGTTTCTGATAAGAATATCATTTATATATTGCGGGGTATTTCCATTAAGCCTTTTGTAGGTTAGAGCGCATCGATTGACGTATGATTCAGCATAAAAAGGAACCCATTTTAAGGTGTTAAATAAGCCGACAGAAGGTGCTGTTCTTTCGGCATCAAGGATAATTCTAGCCGCACGTTTTTGAAGACGCAGGACTTTCAAAAGATTTTCT
>NC_142526.1:3127500-3207500 GCF_964205215.1 Stylophora pistillata | reverse complement strand
ATTGATTTGCTTGCTTTTCCGTTGAGCAATGTCTTCATTTGGGCCAGGGTTTGCCTCAACATCACCACTTAATATTACTCGCCGTGTGAGTTGGAAATTGCGGGAGTTATCCGTAGCATACGGAAAACGGTTCGAAAGATAATGTTTCCTGCGAGTGTTTGGTCGCATTGATGATTCGATTCTCGAAGGATTAAAACCATGGAAGGCAAATTGTACACTGAAGGACTCAGCAGGCAGTTGATTCACAGACACACCATCCCAGTTTAAGAAATGAACAGACGCCAAAAGTAACAGGAAAGTAAAAAACTTCAAGGGACTCTGGAGCCACATTAACCCACAACCGACCGCCATCTTGCTTGAGCTCTTGGAATCGAACCTTAGACCTCGAAGTCGAGAGGTGACCAGGCTTTTAGAAATATTGATCATTTTATTATTGGACACGTTTTGTTTCGGACGAAAAGGACATATTTCCTAAATAAAGGTGAAAAAACGCCATTTCGCAACATGTTGCTCAGGAGAAGAGCATCGGAGCGTGGAATCCAAAGGTCTAAGGTTCCATTCCTCATGTGGACTCAAATTTTTTTTGTCCCACGTTCGTGACTAGACGAGAAACATCTTTCTATAATGTTCATTCTTTTAATCCACAGGTAGGCCTAAAGTCTCGCTTTCGTTTGGCCCGACTTATGTTGAAAGAGGCAAGAACGTCACTTTACCAAAATGCCAAGTGACTAGTTTCCCACCATCAGGGATCACGTGGTCAAAAGAGCACGGTGAGCTTACGCAATCCAGGGCTGTCAATAATACATGCTCAAAAGGAAGACTTTGGCTTGTACAAGTGCAAAGCTTCAAATATTTTGGGGCATGATTCAGCTTTGACACATCTCAGTGTTTTGGAGCTGCCACGTTTCACAAAAAAGCCTCCTGCTCATCTTCGTGTTAGACCAAAACAAAACATTTCAGTCCCTTGTCGTGCTACTGGTGACCCTAAACCAAAAGTCACGTGGGTGAGAGAGAAGAGTGAGCTGCCCGTCGGAAGATCACGTGTCAGTGTGGATGGAACACTTCAGATTTGGAATACTGAAGATAAAGACTCGGGCAAGTACACTTGCACAGCAACCTCAGGAGGATTGTTCAAAACGTCTTTTTTAATGCAAATGACTGTTTGGAAAGGTAAGGGGAGGTTTGATTCGATATCATTTTCATTAGGCAGTAATCTAAATGTAAAAAGCTTTATGGGACAATTGACACTAACTGACATTTCAAGTAATTTGAAGAGATGTCACAACCAGAATCAAGTGAAGGATTATTCGACAGTAAGACTGTGTTGGTGTGATTTTTAGTGTCATAGTTTGCTACGCAAGATCAAAAAATGTCAGCGTCTTTGCTTAGTTTTTAGTTCATTTTAAGACAATCCTTGAAACTGATTAGGAACCTCCAAACGCTGCCAGTTTTATACTTTATTCACATTATATGTGGTGCAGATGAACATCACTTGGTTTTTGAAGCGCACTTCTCATTTCAAAGTAATGAATTCCCTGGTAGTGAGAGATTAAATGCATACAGCCGGTGGGATTTCCAGAGCTCTTTTATTTAAAAAAAGGTATTTAGTTATCTGTCTCCAATCAATCACTCTTATGATATTACCTATACGCACGTTCCCTAGGTATTTGGTTCCAACTTTCTTTAGACAATGAAGACTATCAAGAAAATGCAATTCAAAACCTTCAAGAATTTATGATGACCGGAATGAATAAAGTATGTGAGCCAGTTGGTGTTGCGGACAGGAACAGAATACCAAACGCTAGAATGACGGCAAGCAGTTTTTACTCTAGTAGTTATCATCCTTATTACGGCCGACTGAATGAAAGTAGAGGATCTGGAGCATGGTGCTCTAAGACTAAATCTGATAGAACAGAATATCTTCAAGTTGATTTGGGTGCAGTGCGCTTTATTTGTGCGGTGGCCACACAAGGAAATCGGAAACAGGGTCAGCGGACCACCGCCTACAAAGTTCATTTGTCCACAAACGGTATGAATTGGAACACTTACAAAGAAACAAATATTGAAAAGGTATTGAAATACTAATTTACTGAATAGTTACAGCAAACCTACTCTCTTTTGTTGTAAAACTAATATAAGTAAAACTAACCATTATTCTCCGACCATGATATCATTATCTAATATATTTTAGCTTGCAAATTAAATATTTCACAAACGCCGACGTGGTGTAACACCATGGCACGGTGTCTTCGTTTCTCAAGAAGGAAAGTATTTGAATGAATTAATTCCTCTCGATTAGAGCTAGCTTTTTACATGCCCCATCACCCCCTCCCCCTCACGCCTTCCCTTGGCACCTCTTTAATTAACCGGTAAATACAATCGGTGCACCATGATGAGGAGTTCAATTATTATTTTCTCTGTTTCGGTTTTCTTTATTTCAGGTGTTTCAAGGAAACTCAGATCAAAGCAGCATCGTGAAGCATTCACTCAGAACCGATTACAAGGCCAGATACGTTCGGTTTTATCCTGTAACACACCATGTATGGCCATGTTTGAGGGTTGAAATATTTGTGCGAAAGTGGTATATCAAAGGTGTCCATTCATCCATCAGCACCCTACTAACTGAAAACAATAAATCTAATGGCAAATAAAAGTACATACACAAAGTCTACGGTAGGGAAAACAAGCAGTCAAATTCGTTCAAGCAAATACACCAACAGATGCCTGAACAAACTAGCCACTACACGCTGCTCTTTACAGTGGCCAATTCATTTTATCAAGTTATAGGGGAACAAGAGAAAAGTTCAAATCACCAGTCGGCGGCGAGTTATTCACAAACTTTTCGAGTAGATCCCAAGTAGGTTATCGCTATCGAACAAAGCCAGCCTTTTTTCCTGGAGGGTCAAACATGGATACAATCCTAATTTGCATAACCAGTAATCGGCTCTTTATCAATCGTTACAGTGCCCCGCTTTGATCTCGCTCTCAGCCAATCAGGGTGCACTAATCATCAGCTTCGGCCAGTAGTAAAAGGGGAATTTTTCCCCAAAAAGAGAATATTCCCGAATTTTAGGCCTGTCCTAATTGTGCTCGTTAAATGTTGGAAAATTGCAGAATGGATGAAATGCCAAAATGTCGCTAAAAAATTTCCAATAACCTGAGAAGTTGCCACCCAAATTTCAAACGTTGCTGCCTAATTTCTTAATATTTTTATAAAGTAGTTGATTGTAAGTTTTAGTTTCCATTCTTCGATCACGATAATTGCTGACATGGAAACCTAGCTTTAAAGAGTTACTTGTAAACATCGGCGAGATGTTCTTTAGGCGCCGCCTAACGGCACAAAACATATGGTTCATTTGACGTCTTGCCGAACGAAACGTTGGCAAGTAAATAACAGGTTTAACGTTATGCCGTTCACAAGGTTGATGAACATTCAAGAAATTTGCACAGATCGAAGTTTCCTATAAAATCATTGATTTCGTCGTGCTTAATAAGTGCTCTAAATCAACATTTTGCGCAGTTGCTCAGAAATGAATAAATACAAAAGTGGCTAAAATCTCGATTAGTTGCCGCAAATGCCAAAAGTTGCTCAAAAGTTTCCGAGCACAGTCGGAACAGGCCTATTGCTAAAACCATTATAGCACTAACTGTAGTAAGTTTAAGTTTACAATCAAAATTACGCGAGAGCTAATGGTCATGTCCTTCGACTTCCGTTCTAGCACGATGAAATAATGAGCCAGATTTATCTTAGAAAGATGTTTTTTTCGTCTTGTCACGAGCGTGGGACAAAGATAAAATTCTGAGTCGCCATGAGGATTAGAACCTCAGACCTTTGGATTCCACGCTCCGATGCTCTATCGCTGAGCCACAGAGACTCTGTGGTGTGAATAAGATTACTGTAAAACTTATAAACTAAATCAACCTTCAGCATTTTACCTCTTCACGTACCCTTCCACCTCCCCTTGCACTGGAGACGGGAGAGCAGATCTCTCGGATACAAGTATGAGGGAATAGCTGTTTCCGATTAAGTCACCATCGGTCTAACGAATGTGATTGTTAAGCAACGTCAAGACCAAATTAGTCTCAAAAAAAAAATTGAAATTGAAAAAAGAAATAGTACTTTATATGATCTTAAATTTCCTGTGAAACAAACAAACGTTCTCAGGACGTTAGATCTCTGTATCTCCAGTGGGTTCCCGAAGAAGCTAATGGCTGTGGGCTCATTTCTAGCTGGCTATCGTGTCTACCTTATTGTTTAAAGTTTCTCTGCTTTTTTTTTAAACAACCGGTAAACTTTGACCACTGATAATGAACACTCATGAAACATCATTATAAATTGTACCTTATTATCATTGTCAAGCGCTTAGACTAAAAGACAGCTGTGAATGCACCATGAGAAATTTAACCCCAGACTTTCGATTCCGCGACTAGCAGAAAAGAGTGCGCCCGGAAATTGCGGCGGCTCGGTAGGTGCGTTGCATGACGGTTTAGGTGCAGGTGGTAAAGATAACATACTATAAGATAACTGTATCGATTTGATTTTTTGAAGTTGAAGCTTATATATTAAGCGAATACGAAGACCCCGAAAACGAAGACCTAAGACTCCTTACGAATACGAGGACACCCTACGAAAACAAAGACTCATTACGAAAACAAAGAGCCACTACGAAGACGAAGACCCCTTACGAAAACGAAGACCCATTTCGAAAACTAAGACCCATGACAAAAACGAAGATCCATTACGAAAACGAAAACCCCCTACGAAAACGAAGACCCATAACGAAAACGAAGATCCATTACGAAAACTAAGACCCAATACCTGTGCTTAAACCGTCACGCAACACTTCTACCCAGCAGTACTTTCCCCGCGCACTCTTCTCTGCTAGTCGATACAAAATAATAGACTAGAAAATCAAGAGAACTAGAAATTCCCGCTTTTTTGGGTCTTCGTTTTCGAAATGGATCTTCGTTTTCGTAATAGGTCTTCGTTTTCGTAGTAGGTCTTCTTTTTCGTAGGGGGTCTTCGTTTTCGTAGGGGTCTTAGGTCTTCGTTTTCGGAGTCTTAGTTCTCGTAACTACCCTACATCGATCCCTATTTACGGGAACACTACTATGGTAAGAACTGATAGTTTCCTGCCTGTACCTCAGTCTCAAGGTTAATGTGAAAATTTTGGTCATTTAATCTTGTGAAGAAGATGTATTTTCCTATTTCTCTGAAAGCTAAATCATAGCTGAACTCTGCCGTATGCATTTGCAGTTATCACAGTAATGCATTGGGGAAGCAGGGATGGCGTAGTGGTGAGAGCACTCGCCTCCCACCAATGTGGCCGGGTTCGATTCCCGGACCCGACGTTATAAGTGGGTTGAGTTTGGGTTGGTTCTCTTCTCAGCTTCGAGGGTTTTACTCCGGGTTCTCCGGTTTTCCTCTCTCACCAAAAACCAACATACAGCTGATGCCAGCTGGCTGTAAGCTGTGCTCCAAGATCACACATGGACTGTATAGGTTCGACCTCGTTGAGCTGCGTCGTTGCTGTACTTTGCGACGGCGTTTAGCAGTGACAATTGTTATTATTATCTGACAGTTGTAAAAACTTATGTTTGCCATAAGATCATACACAAACTGGGGACTGGGGCGATAAATGTGGCTCAGGCTGCGCGTAGGAATAGAATCTTCCTAAACTTTGAAAACGTAATTATCGTATTATTATTATTATTATTACTATTATTATTATTATGATCATTATTATTATTATGACGCAGTTTATTAAACTTCAGCATGCCAGGAAAAGAAAGTTTCATAGGGCGCACAGGCGTAACCTATGAAACTACACATCGTTGCACTTATAATAAATATAAAAACCTATTTGCTAACATGGAAAAATATTTAAGATACAACTAATACTAATATACCATCGCTAATTTACAATCTATTATTAATATACATAACAACTAAGTCACGTTCTGTGAATAAGATTACTGTAAAACTTATAAACTAAATTCTCTACATAAGTCGATTAATCTTCTAATTTTTGGAACTCAATATTTAAATTTCCTTAAATGCTTAAAACTATCCTTCAAATTGATATTCATACGTAGGAATAAACTTCATGTTTATATAAAGTTCTTATCATGTTCAACCTTTCAAAGGTTTCTTTTGTAGTTTTACTGTTCATGTTATGATCTTAAAAGTCCTTCCAATGTTCAACGTACTTGACACTACAGACTTCCGCTGCATGTTTCGTAGCACATCTTTTGTCTTTTTTCTCAACAACTTCTGTAATCCCTCTTCCATAGTCCTTGACCAACCCCTAAGTACGTCCATGATAATATTGTGCTGCTGGACTGTATATCCAGGGTACTGTTCTTGTAACTCCCATCGTAGTGGACCATACTTTACTGACTTCCCTCCATCTTTCTTTCCTCTGTTCTCAATCCATGGACAACTCATCTCCAAGACTACTACTTCCTTACTTTTATGGCTCACTGTCTTTGCATCGATTCTGTTAGCTTGCAGTTACTGGTTGTCCCCATAAGTTGGTATGTCCCACAATGATTGGACATCCTCCGAGACGTATTCTGGTTTAGGCTTAATTGGCGAATACCATGCAGGAGGACTTTCGACTAGTTGTAGCTCTCGTAGCAACTCAAAATATAATACTTTCAGCGCATTGTTGTGTCTTGCCAAATACTTGTTTTGGGCGAGGACTGAACATGCCGATAATACGTGAGCTAAGCTTTCCAGTGCCTTATTGCACATACGACAGGAAATGTTACTTGACGGTGATTCGCTATTGCTTAAATAGCGCTATCTACTGCGAGGATCGTGCATCATATGTGTGATGTCGTAATCTTCTTAACTTGGTATAACTTCGTTGGTAGAAACTGTTCATACAGCTCATACATGCCGGCCACAACATACGTTAGGCATGACGTCCAATCGCTTAACCATGAAAAGCAGTTCTTATTGCACACGCTATCATCATTCCATGTATGCAACTTTCCTTGCCATGCTTCGTCACGTACTATTTTCAACAACTGTTCTTCATACTTTGATCTCAGCAGCTGCTTTGCCTTTGTCGCAGTCGCCTTCTCTCCAGCAGCTTCACATAACGTTGGTTCTGGGTATACAAGCCTCAACGTCAGTCCAAGTTCTTCACTTTACCTCAGGGCCCCAGTAATGAGTGACTGATATCCCAACGCAGCGGCGCGCTCTTCAAATTCTCTAACCGTTTTCATGCTAGGGTCGCTGTTTGATTTATTATTATTATTGTTATTATTATTATTATTATTATTATTATTATTAATAGGGCAGCGGCTCTACACAATATCCACGTTCTTTGTCCTGTAATTGCAGTCTACGCCATAAACACCTATCGCCATTCAGCCCGGTTATTTATCACCGGTGGTAAAGAGATAACATCAGTCGAGGGAACAACTCAAGGCGACCCACTTGCTATGGCAATATATGCCCTCAGCACCCAGCCCTTGATAACAAGTCTACAGGCCATGACAGATGCAAAGCAATGCTGGTTCGCAGATGATGCTTGTAGAGCTGGCACTATCTCAGAAATCAAGCAATGGTGGGAAGGTCTTAATACATTTGGTCCAGTTTCCTAACGGAAAAAAGTGCTGGATTATTGCAAAGCCAGAAAAGGAGGCACTTGTTAGAGAAGCCTTTAAAGATACAGCCATTAACGTGACAGTAGAAGGGTAGAAGCATCTTGGAGCAGTGATAGGCTCAAGAGATTATCTGCAGGACTATGTCAACGAGAAAGTAATTAGCTGGGTCAATGAAGTTGTTCAGCTAGCTGAATTTGCACAGATTCAACCGCAGGCCAGCTATGCCGCATACACGTTTGGTTTAAAGCATCGTTGGACGTACTTCCTAAGAACTCTCCCTGATGTCCAAGATCCTCTAGAGCCATTTGAAGAGGCTATTTCCCAGGTCCTTATACCAGCAATCGTAGGGCGCAAGTGTAGCAAACTGGATAGAGACGTTCTAGCACTACCCGTGCGCCTTGGCGGCCTGAGCTTGAGCAACCCATGTCACGAGGCCGCACGCGAACATGCCTCATCTATCCAGATGACATCTTCTCTTGTCGAACATATCATGGCTCAAACTCATCAACTACCCGACGAGTCCCTCATCGAGTCAGGGCGTCAGGCCGTCAACCATGGAAAAGCTGAAGAACTTTCAGAGATTGTAGATAATCTAAAACAAATTTTTTCACGGAAGACCAAGCGAGCTCTAGAGCTAGCGCAAGAAAAAGGCTCCTCTGTGTGGCTCACAGTTCTTCCCCTTCAATAACATGGTTTCAACCTCAGCAAGAGAGAGTTTCGCGATGCTGTTAAATGACGCTATGATTGGCCGTTCGATGACATTTCATCAGTGTGTGCGTGTGGGGAAAACTTCATAGTAGACCACGCAATGATTTGCAAACAAGGGGGCTTTGTTATCCAATGGCATAATGATTTGAGAGACTTCGAGGCCGACACTTTAAGTATAGTGTGTACCGATGTCGAGGTCGAGCCAGTTCTCCCGCAAGACATCACTGAAGAAAAACTCAGCAGAGGGTCTAATAGAGCACAAGACGCAAGATTGGACGTTCGGGCGCGTGGCTTCTGGGATCCCCAGAGGTCGGCATTCCTCGATGTGAGGGTTTGCCACCCTAATGCCGAGTCTTACAAGGACCGGGAACCGCAGCAGATTTATCGCATCTATGAAAACGACAAGAAGCGGCTGTACTCAAGGAGAGTGTTGGATGTTGAGCATGGCTCGTTTACGCCGCTTGTATTTACAACTACGGGAGGGATGGGGATGGAATGCATAAGATACGACAGCCGATTGGCAGCGCTGATAGCCGCCAAGAAAGGGGAACGATACTCGCAAACAATTTCCTGGATCCGAGCAAAGACATCCTTTGCCCTCTTTCGGTCGGCCTTAGTTTGCCTTCGAGGATCGCGGGTGAAGCGCCGCGCTGCGTATGACTATAATAATTGTGACGTTGAAATCGCAGCTGCCGAGGGAGCCATTGACATTGTTTCATGATTTTTAGCAGCCTTGTATATAGGGTCCTAGATTTGCCATTCACCTTTCTCTTTTCTGTATAGTTTTAGATATGCTTTTACTTATCAGATTATTAGACTTTGAATCTGTTCAGATTTGACTCCGTTATTTATAGTTTTCCAGACGCTTTGACAAAAAGAAAGGAGTAGATGTGAGCCGAAAGTGAGTTATTAAATTATTAATACTATTGTTATTATTTCTTGATTCATACATTGGCCAATCTCATACACGGACGCCAAAGGAACCCAACAGGCTAAGTCAAGATTGTTCGTGACAACTACTTTCATTGTGGTAGTCACATGTTATCTACAGTCACGCGCTAAGTCACGTTATTTACTCGTGTTCGTTTCATTTTGTTGAGAGGGGTAGAGGATGGCTGCAGCATACATCTTTAATGATATCTAACGGGCTATACCAGCAACTAAACTACTTCCACATCTAGTTACAAGCTCGGCTTTTATAGGTACGGTTTAGAATCTAGAATGTTCCGTAACATTACAATAGATTCTATTTACATATTAATTCAGGGATGACTCAGCATGACACAGCTACTTCTACAATGGCGGCTCTTACTTGTACTCAGATTTTGTTGGCTTTTGGAATGCTGATTACAGGTTCACTAAACACCATCACTCTTAAGGCACAGAGCTACTGTTCGTAAGTGTCACTAATCTTAATGCATGTGGAGTTTAAAGGTTTGTGCATGGCAATCGGGGAAATATGATATGGTCTATATATATTTATCAAACAACAACAAACATATGAAACATATGTATGAACTGCGGTTATGAGACGTATATGTGAACGATCCTTCGCAGTAAAGCACTATTTGAGCAATAGTGAAAATCAGACCTGAAAAAAATTTCAGGCCTGTACGGGATTCGAACCACTGACCTCTGCGATACTAGTGCAGCGCTCTACCAATTGAGCTAACAAGCCAACTGGGAGCAGGCCATCAAATTAATTCGACATAAACCCGTAGATGATAAATCAAACAACAACAAACATATGAAACATATGTATGAACTGCGGTTATGAGACGTATATGTGAACGATCCTTCGCAGATAACCGCAGTTCATACATATGTTTCATATGTTTGTTGTTGTTTGATTTATCATCTACAGGTTTATGTCGAATTAATTTGATGGCCTGCTCCCAGTTGGCTTGTTAGCTCAATTGGTAGAGCGCTGCACTAGTATCGCAGAGGTCAGTGGTTCGAATCCCGTACAGGCCTGAAATTTTTTTCAGGTCTGATTTTCACTATTGCTCAAATAGTGCTTTACTGCGAAGGATCGTTCACAGATACATATATATATATTTATATTGCCCGGCCACATGTGTTGACATTTTAACTAATTGGTATTGACTTCCTGTTTGATGAAGGCCTGGACAACTTTTTTCCAAAACTAAATGGGATATGGCTGTTTCTGTCTTTCTGTTCCATTTTTTCCAGAGCCAAGGGACTGAAAGATATCAATGGTGAGGAAGTACACAAATTTGAACATCCATGGTTTCAAACTGCTCTAATGTTTGTCGGTAAGTTATGATGCCTGTAACCTTTGATGAGTGTTATTTTTAATTCCAGTTAAACCTGCATTTAAATGTGGTTTGCTGGAAAGGTTAGATCTGAAATCAATCTTCCACAATTGTGGCAAATATGTACAACCTTAAGTATCCCAGAATTAGGGTGACATTACAATATGTGATCATGCATTCATTTACCTCTTTCTCCTCCATTGCACGTGCAGTTTGGTGCCATATTGCTTGAACTTGTAATACTGATGTGCATAATCTATGCACATTATAAAATATTTCAGACAGTCTAATTTTTTTTTTCATTTCAATAGGAGAGATGACGTGTTTCATTGGTTTGTTTATTCATCGAAGGAAAGAAAGACAGAAATACAAACAGGTTTGCTTTTTAAAAACATTAAAACACACCTATGAATATAATACCACATTTTGATGTCTTCTGTGGAGTTTTACTGAAGAGTAACACCATTCTGCAGCAACATGGAATCTACTTTATTTAATAATTTAGCATTTATAGGTCCATCCTTCAGTTGATCCTTAAGTATAAAGAACCAATCAAAAGGAGTCTAATATTAGATCAGCTGAGATATCAGGAAACAGATGATGATTAAAATGTTGTATTGGATTCAGAATTCAAGCTTTTGAATAAAGGCTTAGACTATTATTTGTATTAATGTTTGAAATTTCCAATGTACAATTACTATTGATATGTAATTTTTTCCAATTAGAGATTATTGCATGATGGGATAAATAGAAGAACTTATGAAGAAGATGCACCAACCAGAAAAAGTCTTCAAAGAAGGTTTGCATAATGAGTTATTAAGCAGTCTTAGTAAGAAATGTTTCAGGGAATGAACATACATGTACCTCTGTTAGATTGAGTCCAAATTAACTGAATGCATTTCCAGTATGAAGTTTTTAGAAAGGTGGGGAGAGATGGTGGGTTCTGAATTAGGCAGAGATGATGTAGACCTGAGCTATCATTAGTATGATACAATGTGTTGTTTTCAGGTAGGAGTAAGTTTGAGTCCAAATGAACTGGATGCATTTTCCTGTATGAAGCTCAAGAGCAGGGGGGAGGGAATTAAGACAGTGGGTTCTGCATGGGGCAGAGGTGACGTAGACCTGAACTATCATTTGTGTGATACATTGTTTTGTTAAAAAAAATAGGTTGGTACATTGTTGATCATGGTGAATACTCAATATGCTATACTGTGTAGTTATTAAAGGATCAATTCTCATAATTGTGAAATGTTATTAGCATCACCCAGATCTCCTGAGCATGACTCCAATTACCACTAAGGATGATGTTGCCTTCAACTGAATTTATAGCGAGATGTTTAAAAAAAAATCATTTATGTTTAACATAGATGTTAATTACCATTCTGTAGAATAATTATTTCGTCTAACATTTGGAGTTTTTCCCCATTCAGAGTGTTTCAATGGATCTTTGCCTTTCCTGCTGTATGTGACCTGTTTGGAACTACTTTAGCAAGTGAGAATAAGTATTAATATTAATCTTTATTTTTCCTTTATTGTATGTTTTCAGGTTATGATGCCCATTAATCCCTCTGAGGTGTCCCCATGCCTAGAGCAAATTTACATTAGGAATGTCTAATTGTAACCAAAGTGTCCTTTGGGTGGTGTGTTTGAAATAAGAATTTGCCAAAACAAAAGTTCCTAGGCCTGATCTAACTACCTCATGCATACCATGACCACTACCTCAGTAATGGCAATGTTTTTTCGTTGGGCATTGAACGAAATAATAAGTGTTAAAGAAATAAAATTTAAGGAAATTAAAGACACCTTCTAGAGCCACTGAGGGAGAAATGATACTAAAGGTTTATTTTCTCTGTTTTTTATTTCACTCAAGCAATTGGTCTGCTTTATGTAAAAGCATCAGTATGGCAAATGCTGAGAGGTTCAATCATAATATTTACTGGTTTGCTTTCTGTAAGTGTTTCTATAATTTTATTTTATATTTCTAAATGCTTTCCATACAGCAACAGGTGCTCTTTGAATTATGATAGTAATATTCCGAGTAATAGTAATATTCTAGGTATATTACCAAGTTGACTCTGTGAAGACACACACGTTTTTCCTTAAAGATATGTTTTTCTTAATTAGTGGTAACTGACAGGCTGTAGGGGTTTGAAAGAATAGTCAAACTCTTCACCGTGTTATTCAGTTCTGGGTCATTGGGTCTTTTCTTTTTTTTTTTTTTTTTTTTTAATCCAATCTGAATGTACTTATCAAAGGACCCTTAGATATGCAAGAATGATTCTGATGGGATGAAAATACTGTGTGCTGCGTATATGAATATTTTCCTTCTTTTTTAATTATAGAAAATATTTTTGAAAAGAAAGTTGTGGCCAATTCACTGGATTGGAATGATTGTAACTGTGGTAGGTGGAATTTTTTTAAATTTATTCAAATTTATAGAAGTTTTTAGTGGTAAATGATTGAAGGAGGAAGGTGAATTACACGGACACAACAAGGTAGGAATATTAGTTTCGCATCCAAATTTCGAAGTGCTAGTAAGGTAAAAAGCTCCATTCCTCCCTCCCTGAATCCATGAAAACTCAAAAGCCATTGGATGCATTCGGAGCGTGAAGCGTGCAGCGTTACGTAAACTTAAGGAACTATGATTAGCTTGCATTACAAGCTGAATTGCGGGCCCAACGCGGGGTGTTAGACAAAGGCGACTGTCAACGTAAGTGAATGGAGTTATCCGGAATTAACTGATTTGAAAAAAGAAAGAGAAGAAGAAAAGAATATAAAAGGTTAAAATAAGAATAGTTTTTCAGTGAACTATTGAAGTGTGAAAACCGTATGATGTCTGCACTTAGATTTTACCTTTAAAAGGGCTTGACGCACACAGATATGTATAGTTGATATATCCTTTCCCGTTTGTTTGTCCACTCCGGCGAACATTTGTTTTAATGGAAAATGATAACTTAAACATGCAATAATTGGCCGAAGAACAGCGCAAACAAACTTTAAAGAATCTTGCTCGTAAAGAAGCAAAAAATTTAATCGCGTGCCAGTTGCTTAGCGCTAGCTAGAAGGCTTCAAGGGATTTTCAGATACAATGAAATATATGACGTTCATATATTTTGAACTGCGGTATTAGATACATGATGCACGATCCTCGCAGTAGATAGCGCTATTTAAGCAATAGCGAAAATCAGACCTGAAAAAAATCAGGCCTGTACGGAATCGAACCACTGACCTCTGCGATACTAGTGCAGCGCTCTACCAATTGAGCTAACAAGCCAACTGGGAGCAGGTCGTTAAGTTGATTGGTGATAAACCCGTGAAAGTGATAAATCAGGTACAATGAAATATATGAAGTTCATATATTTTGAACTGCGGTATTTGATACATATGATGCACGAGGATCGTGCATCATATGTATCTATGCAGGATCGTGCATCATATGTATCTAATACCGCAGTTCAAAATATATGAACTTCATATATTTCATTGTATCTGATTTATCACTTTCACGGGTTTATTACCAATCAACTTAACGGCCTGCTCCCAGTTGGCTTGTTAGCTCAATTGGTAGAGCGCTGCACTAGTATCGCACAGGTCAGTGGTTCGATTCCCGTACAGGCCTGATTTTTCTCAGGTCTGATTTTCGCTATTGCTTAAATAGCGCTATCTACTGCGAGGATCGTGCATCGTATGTATCTAATACCGCAGTTCAAAATATATGAACTTCATATATTTCATTGTATCTGATTTATCACTTTCACGGGTTTATTACCAATCAACTTAACGGCCTGCTCCCAGCTGGCTTGTTAGCTCAATTTGTAGAGCGCTGCACTAGTATCGCAGAGGTCAGTGGTTCGATTCCCGTACAGACCTGATTTTTTTCAGGCCTGATTTTCGCTATTGCTTAAATAGCGCTATCTACTGTGAGGATCGTGTATCATATGTTTCAAGGGATTTTGTTTATCCATGCCAGGTTGGTTTAGTTCTTGTTGGACTGTCAAGTGTTCTCAGAGATAAAGACACCACTCATCCTAAAGTTGGTTTAGGTAACTTGTTACAGAATTTCCATTGTGAAAATACTGTTGTAACTTCAGATACTAATTCAATAACATTGGTGTAACAATCATCTCTTTCTGTAAGATGCTATTTCCTCACGGTTTGAACGGAAAAATCTCTCATGAAAGTTCTATTGGATAACGACACACAATACTTCAATTTTGATGTTACACTGAAACATTTGGCTGCAGTGTTGTAATCATGTATAACATTTGTTTTGCTCACCAATTATTTTGCTTATCCTTATCGCGCAGGTATTGCCCTTATTCTCATGGGTCAGTGCGTCAGTGCCACACAATATATTGTAGAAGAACTATTCCTTAAGAAAAAGAACTTTCACCCTCTACAGGTTGTTATCGTCTTTATCTTTTCCTTTATTGAAGTAAGAACGAAATTGAAGATGGTGTTGTACCCTCGCTTGCTGTGTGTAGGTCGAATTTCTTCAGTATTTGATATACCCTTTAGGAGGAGGTATTTGCTACACCCTTTAGGACAAGGAGAAGTTTTTCTCATTTACCTTGGTATTTTAAACGATTTCAGTTGGCGATTCAACGTAAACGTACAGTTTGGAGTAAAAAAAAAAACTCAGTAAAGCACTTATCAAGTCAAAGTTCTTTTCTCCAAGCGCGAACCGTCATGTACGTGTATCCATAGTGGAGCGAGCTAATTTTGAATGATGCTTTTTGTCTTATAATACGTTCAGGTTGTTGGAATGGAAGGCTTCTTTGGATTCACTGTTATGGCTGTTGTAAGTGCCGTGTGCAGTCCATTTTTTTTTTCGGTAGTTAGGAAAGCTAATGAAAAAAAATTTGTGCACGCAATAAAAAGCTGCAAATCAAGGCAAGTATTTTCATTACCGGGGTATGAAGGTAGGTGTCCTCACAAAGTAGCGCTGATGCTGGGTCCACTAGTGGAACATTCATTAAGCAAATGTCGAGTTTATTGCAGTATGGCATCATCATCAATTATTTCAACTTGTATACACGTATGACCCGGCGAATGTTTTGCTCAGATTAAACTTACTGTGAGTGAAGTTGGTATTTTAACAATAAACTGTGTGTGATAAGAGGGATTGAAGAAGCAACTAAAAGTATGAACCGAGCTCTGCTTCCCAGGGAAGCCCGAGCATCTTTCTAACAATTCCAAGAAAAAAAGGCTGAAGAAACACTTTCGAATCTAACTAATTAGGTTAATAATAAAAGGTTAAAAAAAAGTTTAAAAATTAAACGATGAAAATTCTTTGTACCAGCTCTTAAAGGTTTTTTGCTGATTTCTCGACTGAAGTGATATTGGTTATTTAAAGATTTTCGTTTATTCATTTTACAGATAGTGCTTCCTGTGCTATACTTTGTTCCGGGAAAGCAGAATCACCACAGCTATGAAAACAGCCTTGATGCTCTGCTGATGATAAAAAATGATACGACTCTTTTGACACTTGTAGGTGAGAAAAACTTCTTGTGTCCTTCGGCTTCGTTATTATCAATTAAATTTCAAAATAAGAATAGGGTTTTTATTTATAACAGAGTGTAGAAAACCTTAATTTCCCACCCGTTCAACGAGTCACATAAAGCAAATAGTCACGACTTAGTTACTCCCGATTTTCCGCGCTTAGACGGTTTGCCTGTTTTAGCTCTGCTTTCGCAAAGTTCGATCATTTTGTTTTATATATTTTTTTTTATTTCTTAGCTAGTTTATGATTAAATATTTACCAACTGACCTATTTCGTTGCTTGTTTCTAGTGTTGTATACTCTTTCTATTGCATTTTATAATTTCTTTGGATTGACCCTCACGAAATCTCTAACAGGTAAGAATGGTGTTTCATGAAACCTACTACAATCATAAGGCATTTTCATACATCAAGCCTACTAATCTCCGGCTGACGTTACTTTGGATTTTAATCTGTTGCGATTGACTTGTGTACTTCATTAAGTTTTATAAAGGATCTTAAACAATTTTCACAACTCCCTTTTATTCAATTTACAAGACTACAAGAAAAAAATTGAACAATTCCCACTCCGTTACTTCAACGTCAATTTTATTCATTTGCTTCACTACCCTCGTTTCTTTAAGTGAATGCTCGTGAGATTACAACATAATTAACAACATATTCAAACTATTGCACATACACTCAGAACGTTCCAACTCACGCTGGTCATGTGACTTTAAGAAACCTAAATCGATCCAGCCAATGAAATATGAGGGCCCCACTGAAAACCAGTGTGGCGAGTTGGGCTCCTTCGTTAAATATTATTACTATTATTATTATTTTTTTTTTTATCATTTTCATAGTAAATCTTTCTTATTACACGACTCGGGCAGTCAGAGGGCCAATAACTAAAATCAACCAATCAAAATGCTCTATTGCCGGTCAATATTCTCTCAGTATTGGACCGGGCACTGTCCTGAATGGTCCCGAATGGTCCCGAATGATACCGCACTTGTGTCCCTTTGAACATCAGTCGTATAATAAATCTCTCATTAACCAAGCTTGCTCGGGACCGTACTGGAAGAATATCGGCGCTCGGTCCGTACTGTCAAGACCTCGGGCCGATATTCCTCTAGTACGGCCCTCGCGCTTGGTTAATAAGATGTATTTATTCTTTTGCGTTTAACTTTTGAAGACTTTGCATTTCCTTTGTCAAGAGACTTAAAATTACTGTTATCATTGTTCTCACTATCATCATTTTTATTATCATTATTATTATCATCTTTATTATTATTGAAAAGCTCGAGAAGTAAACGTAGACGAGGTGTGTTTTTCTTAGCTTCTGATGGACATTTTAATGTGTTTTTCGATTTTTTAGGGTTTTTGTCAAACTTTTGTAAATATTTTTGGTTATTTTAAATAAAGTTATCATTATTACTATTATTATTTTAGTGTGATGATGATGATTATTATTTTATTATTATGCAGTATACACGTTTGGATGCTAGTGAGCTAAGCAAGATAGGGCGAAAATTCGTAACCTATCTGCATGACAGGACTGTTAACTATAATAATATCTAATACTACTTAAATATAAATGGTTATTACTATTATTATTATTATTATTATTATTATTATTATTTCCTTTTCAGCGGTCCACAGAACATTGATAGACGCCTGCAGGACAATAGTAGTGTGGGCTGTCGAGCTTTTTATACACTATGTCATTCATGAGGTATTCCTTTTCATCACGATTCCATTGTGTGTTATGTCCTAATTTCATTGATAGTGGATTTGCATAGAGACAGTTCACATCTCTGAAACGAAAACATTGCTTCTTAAGTGGATTATTCGATTGAGGTCTTGTACTACTGTCTTTTTTATGCCAACGTTATACGAAAATGGTGGACTCTGGATTCGTCCTCGTCATCAGATTACTCTTTCAGAAAACATCTTTCGTGTATGATTACTTGGATGCAGTCTGTTGGAAGGTTCTTGAATTTTTCCTCGCTGCACGCCGCAGTTTTTCCGAGTTTGTCTCAGGATTAATTGTGGTGGTTTAGTTCAATATACACCAGTTGGTCAGTGCTGGACAGGGGTAAATCAACTCAATCTTTCCTAACCTACTGTTGCTCCTGCCTGAGTTGGTTGTCGGTCTGCACTTCCCTGAGCGATCATGCGGTTGATGCTTTCCTTTTTTCTGTAGCTCGCACTATGTATGAACACGGTGTCTTCATCGTTCTTTTGGGTTAAATAACTTTACCTATATATATTGTCTTCCCAGGGTTTTGGTGAAACATGGGATACAAAGTATAGCATCTTTCAAGGTAAAGGTTCTTGCCACACAAGCTAACGAGATACATCAGGGCAAAACTGCTAAAACTTCCCAGTTTCTTTATGTGGTTCAATATCATTTGTGCATCATCCTCACGAATTAACAAACCACCTACACCACAAGCCCTGATAACCGAATAGTAAGATGAATTTCACGAACCGTAGTTAGCTCATTATGTTCCGTTCGGAGATTTTTTTTACGCGCAATCTGCACGTTCTGCACCGACAGAGAAATCTTTTGAGTCCAAACCGATCGATACTAAATGTCCCACAAATCTGATTTAACCCACAAACTGTTTTAATCCAACCATTAAGGAACAAGTGCCAAGTTTACAGTCTGTAATAACAGCAGCAACCAGACTTTTATTAACCGTTAGAGAGAGGGTGTATTGGAAAACTTGATCATCTAGTTCAGTGGTAAAGCTGCCCAATTTGTTTTTCAGGACACTTCTTTGTGATGTTCTTAATTTGAACAATTTGGTATAATTTGGAAATCTTTTTTTTTTCCCGCAGTTGATGGATTTCTTTTCCTGATGCTTGGCACAGCTTTGTATAACGAGCTATTAATTATTCCTCCATTGATGCCCAAGCCTGATGCATCTCAACAGGTAAGATAGTTGCACAGTAATGAAATCGATGTTTGTCACATTCCAAATTCTGACTCTGATTCTACCGTTAGCTCTTGCAGTTTGCTTTTGAGCTTAGACTTTTTGCAGTGATCAAGCACGTCAGTCTAATTATTCCCATGACTGACATTAAGCTACAAAATAAAAGCATGCGGTTTTCACAACCAGTGACCAGACTAAGAGAATCGTAGAGTAACTCGTCATAGCTTTAACTATCCTGTAAGACCTCAACCAGCGCATAAAACCATGTGCTTTGTTCACAGGATGAACCTTCAAATGGGCTAGAAAATGACAATGCAGACCTATTGGAGAATGAACCATTTCTGAGAGGCCATGAACAAGCAGAAAGTTACACTGGTTGCCTGTAGACAGCAACCAATTTGACCCAGATAATCACCCTTTGTTTTGTAAACACGTTATTCCAATTGAAATTGTTGGTCTGCCTCATTGAGAAATACGAATTTCTTGTCAGCCTGGTACTGTTAGTCAAATTGAGAACGTATTGCCTTGAACTGCACTCAACAAAGCATCATGAACGCTTCAGCCGGCGATAAACTTATGCCCTTAATGAAGATATAAGGGACGTCCTATCTTGCACTGTTATTTCGTTCACTTCATCACTGGGAAGGCTCTTTGACTTGAAAATGTTAACCGATAACAATAGCATCCGATTGTGGATTGAAAAAAAACGGTGAATCGCTTCCTATTTAATCATATTAGCACCTTTAAAAGCCAGGTATGTTTTTCAGAATGGCAGTTAACTTGATTGCAGTCAACAGTAAATTTTTAGAATTAAACTCTTTAAAATAAGTAGGAATGAATGCTCTCAAATGGGTACATGATGTTGCTTAGCGTTTAAATGAATATCTTTTGATTTAAATGTCACAGATTTTAATAAATTGTTTCCTACAAGTATATCAGGTGGTGTATGTACAGATTGCAGTACTTACACGCAGTTGGTGAATAATGTATTTATGAAAAAATTGACACTTGTTTTTCATGGTTGTCGGAGACTAGTGCTCCGCGAATAGCACACTGATTAACGTTCCCATATTTCACTTAGGTGAAAAAATTTTAGATGAACTCTTCGATCTAAAAGTACGCATAAGCTAAAAGGTACTCTGCCCAGTTGCATTTTAAGAATAACTTTTGGAAAAGTTTGTTATACTCAGCTTACCAGAAACACGTTTACTAAACTCAAGTCCACTCAAAGGTACAGTTAGTCCAAAGGAAGTTTGACAAAATCATTTCACTATCTTCAACAAGATGGTATAAACTATGATCAAAGTAATGACTCTGTACCATTTATTAAGCGCTAAAAACCTCAAGTGAAATGGAGTATTAGATACCCTTATGTACAAAGTGCTTGTTAACATATCACTACTGCGCATTTATTTTACTGGTAAACGAAATTTAATTCGATTCTGAGAGCTAATGAAATGAGATGTCTATTTAAGATTTGCGGCCTTAAGAACAGCGCTAGACTTCGTATTTACCTTCGTGATTAATTGATTATCTGTGGAAGTACTTATGGGTATCAGTTCATATGTGTGACATTTGCGTAAGTGTTTTTTTGATGAGTCACCGTGAGTTAAAATGGCATTGTTTTTCCTTCTGTACATTACAACAGCTTACGTTACGAAGGCTTAGTAACTTGTTTTACTGTCTCTTGGAATTCAAACTCAGCGTTGGCAGTCAGGATATTTTTCTTCCGAGCGCTATTTTGCGGAGCCTCCATTTCATCGGTCTTTGACATATGCTTCGTTTTTGGAGCATCGTTAGACACTGAATCTCCAACAGAGTTAAAATTCAATGCTGGAGTCAGAGATGGGAGGACCTTGCGGGACAGACGGTGGATTCTTCGCCTTACTTCCCGCTTAAAATTAACATGTCGAAATGCATAAAGAAATGGAGCCAACAGGGAGTTAATATTCAGACAAGTCACAGGAAGCCATTGACCAATGGAAATTTTGAAAATGGTGCTTTTGAAAGAGTCACCATTAAATTCAAAAGGATTGCTCTCTAGCTTGGCAAAGATTGAGAAAACGAGGATGAGAATGATGGGAATAGCAAAGAATATAAAGTTTGTGAAAACCAAAAAAGCGATTTTTTTTGCAAGAGATATCTCTCGCTTCACCCCAACCTGGCTGCTACTCCTTTTCACAAACCTAAAAACTTTGAAATATAAGGGAAGGTTCGCCAAGTAAAGCAGAACAATGCATACGAGAGAAGAGAGAAGAATCAGTGAGGATCCTGACTGGAACTGTTCATCATAACTCAAAGGAGTGCAGGCTCGCTTGATGTTGTAGTGAAGACCCCCAGCACCAAATATGGGTAAAACAGCAAAAGTGATGGCAATAACCCAAGCAAATAGCAATGAGATGTGTGCACCTTTAGCTGTCATACGCTTTGAGGGGTTGACACAGTAAACAACAGCAAGATACCTCTCGAATGTGAGAAGCAGTGAGATGGACACAGAAATCAATTGTCCTGAGATAAAGATTGGACCAGTGGAAGGCTGCAGTTCTTTTCCTGCCCACATGACCTCTTCTAGAACACTGTCAATGTTCGAGATGTTTACATGGGCCACCCATATTGCATAAATCCCAATTAGCAGGTCAATAACTCCCGCATGGCATATGAGAATAAAGGACGCCGTATGTCGTAAGTTGCGAGACGAGAGAATAACAATTATAACGACACAATTGAAAAGGATTGTAAAGGGGCTGAGGATGTACTCCAAATAAAACAAGTGTTGCGGAAGCGTTCTTCGTTTTTTAAAGTAGGGCATGACAACGTGGCGGAATTCGCATTCCGACTGCTTCACGCACATGCATTCGGGCAAAAATCGGTGTCTTACAAATCTCTTAGGATCCTCCTTCCCAAATTCAAGAAACTCCATTTCATCGAATTCTCGTAGGCATTCTTCAGCCTTTTGCTTTCGTTGTGTCTCCTTGACGAGGTTTCTTGGGTTGACGACGGTGCAGTTTGGGCAAAATTTACACCAAGTCACCCCCCTGAGTTCTTTTAGCTTGGGAAGAGCCAGAATATTTTCATCCGGGACCCAGTCGATTGTTCCAGTGATATCCAGGTATTCAAGATCGTGGGTACTCTTTGACTGGTTACCAGACCAACTCCTGATATTATTTAGACTTAGATTTCTGGGGAAGAAAGTTATGAGGAAAATAAGGTTTGTTTCCTCACTGACAAACTTGTGCGTTAGCAAGCACTGTTTGATGAGCGGGCCTTAGTTCTAAACCTGACGTTCCTTCCCCGACGGGAAGAACGGAGATTGAACTCAGGAATGCGACCTAAATCGAACCGCCTACTAATAAATTGTTCATACTAGTATTTCCAGTATTTTTGTATACCTTGGAACTGTTACATGGCGAGGTTTCGTGTCCACTCGATGCTTGCATTATAACTTTTAGCGAAAGTAACTATTTCAGTTCTACTTAACTGGTTTGTCTTGGAAACAAGTGCTCCCCCATTAACTCCAGTTCAAACCCAAACATGCTGTTTATGAACATGGTGAATATATCAATGAACAAAATTTGCTGACTTGAGTATCAATTATGGAAAAAAACAATCAATATTCGTCTGAAGTTTACGTTTTAGAAGCGTTTGTGCAAATTCACAAGCGATGCCAGTCACAGCACCTCTTGATACTTACAAATATTTCAGGCGATTGAGTTCAGCAAAGAATTTGCTGTTAACCTCCCCGATTAAGTTTCGTTGAAGAGAGCTGAAAAACAATACATTAATGTTATTATTGGGAATTTAGGTGTTCCTAATTAGCAGCTAAATGCTAGATCACGTTGACAAGTAAATAAAGTTATTACTCATCTGTTTATTCATTCACTTCGCGGTTATTTAATTCAAGGTAAGAGCAACTTGAAACAAAAGTAACGATGAGATTCTTTTTCAAAGGGTCTTTTCGTGATCGGTTTGGTAGCAACTTAATGCTCCAAACCAAACTAATCTATAAAATCGGGACGCACGCACTTACAAAGATTCCAGGAAGGAGAAATCAGCCAGCGGACCTTCTTGAGTTAGATTGTGTATCTTGTTTCCGTCTAAAGCCCTGGTGATGAACACATCATGATTAACCTAGACCTTATGCGCTGGAACAAAGTAAAATTACTTCTCTGAACCCAAACCTTAGAGGAGTACTCTTACTAAACCGCCCTATAATTTGAAAACCAGAAAAAAAATTCAGTTATTTTATTATAATATGAGTTTTTAGCGATTAATAAAGCCTTTTCAATAATAATTTTAGTTGAAAGTCAATTCTAGGGCGAGAAATTACGATTTGAAAACCGTTCCGTCATTAATTTTCGTATTCACTTGCCAGGCTCAAGAAGACTGGCGCGATTTTGGAGCGTGACGTAGATTACTCATTTGACGCGCCGTACTCGTGGCTAATTTTCAAAAACAGTATTTTGATCGTATCTATTGCTTAATAACACTAAGACTAAGACTATTTCACTAAATTTCACGAGGTTTTTGGTGCACTCGACTCCGGATCGAGTGGTCCGGGTTCGAGCCCCGGCCGGGACATTGTGTTCTTAGACAAGACACTTTACTCTCACAGTGCCTCTCTCTACCCAGGTGTTTAAGTGGGTACTGGAAATTTAATGCTGGGGATAACCCTGCGATGGACTGGCATCCCATCCAGGGGGGAGTAGAAATACTCCTAGTGGCTTCATGATACAGAAACCGGAGTTAAGCACCGGCCTGATGGGCCACTAGGCTCGTAAACAGATTTTACCTTTTACCTTTAAGACTATTTCACTAAATTTCACGAGGTTTCCGTATAAATATAAAATGACGCCAACAGTGTTTTGAGTAATCTACGTCACAATGGGAGTGACCGCTGACCGAAGATAAGTTGGCCGTGATTACGAAAATTACTAGCGGAACGGTTTTCAAATCGTAATTTCTCGCCCTAGAATTGACTTTCAACTAAAATTATTATTGAAAAGGCTTTATTAATTGCTAAAAATTCATATTATAATGTAATAACTGAATTTTTCGGGTTTTCAAATTATAGGGTGGTTTCGTAAGAGTGCTCCTTTAAGTAACCGAGACCAAACTCGAGTTCCTCTGGCCTTGCGTCACATTGTTTCATTGCATTTTTACTCTTGATAGCAAGATAATCCAATTATCAGTTCGAAGTTAATTTTTTACACCGTGCAATCATTTCGATAGATTTATGTTTACTCTGTTGTTCTGTTAGTGGTGTTGATGTTTCACCAAACATTTTAAAATCTTTTTCTCCTTTATACGCTGTTTTTTCGTAATGACCATCTAAGGAAGACTCTATTCTTCTCTCGGCCTCACTTTGAGCCATTCCGGTTCTTTCCTTCCAGCCTCAGAGAACTATAACCTATGATCATTTTTCTTGTTTTGAATTACTTGGAGTCAACTGTACTGATTCACTTGTCAAGATGGAATAGAACCCAGCGCCAAGCAACGATTTTACAATTCCGTGTTCGTAGTAGAGAACCATAAAACTGACATTGAAAATCAAGCTTAATTTTACAGCAAGTCACAACTTGCCATGAATAGAAAAGATAATTTACTCAGCGTTTCCACGGATGGAGGTAAAGTATACAGTATCCACATACATAACTCAGTAAAAAAACACATGTTGGTGAGGCGAGTGGCCTTAACTTATAATGAAAAGTTCCAACACGAACTTTTAGGACCATAACGTTTCTGGCTATCAAACTTAATTTTTCTTTTATAGGCATTTTCAATTTGTCCCATTTTTAACGCAGTCAATTGCTATTTCCCTGGCTTTCCTCCGGTTTTGACACTAGAGTCCTTGGTATGACATGTAATGATAAGTCTTGGAGTGTAAATTTTCTGGGAGAGCGTTTGAAGTGGCCGCCAAATTTAATACGGTGCGCGGTTAATTTATTTAATATACCTTTTTATCGTACGTGTTCTATTCAAAGGATTTTGCCTTTTCTCATTAAATGTAAAGTATAATAAACCGAATGCAAACATGGCGTCCAATTTGAGTTGCCATTGTTCTGGACTGACTAGCCTCTCACACATGTAATAATCCTTTTTGTATTTCCACGTGAAGACGAGGCTTGTCAATCCAGAACAATGGCAATTCAAATTGGACGCCATATTTGCATTCGGTGTATAGTAAAATTCAAACTGCATATCATGGATCTGTACTTACAAGTTTGTGATATTAAGATATTTATGGATGACAAAAACTGGCACTTGAGACAAATCGTTGTCAGACAGGTCTCTGCAAATAAAGGAGATAAGAGATTGAAAGGACATACATTTGAGGGAAATTTTTAGGGGCTTTATGTAAATGGGTCACTTTTTATGACTTTAGGGTTATCACAATTTTTCCTAAGACAAGTAATTGGTACTTTTTTCCTCTTTCAGAGATCGTAAAAGGCGCTTTAGTTCGGATCAATTTGTTTTTACCAGCTTACCTTCATTTTCTTTTCAAAAGATTCATTTTTTTATTAATCTCAAGGGAAAAAAAACTGCGGTACAGTTACGTAAACAAAGCCAAAAATTGTTTGTCAGAAAAAAAATTAATTCAGCATAAGAACTGGTAATTTATTTAAATTATTAACACGAGAGAATTGCTGATTTTGAAATCTGATTTTACTTTTTTCACACGTGAAAATCACATTCTAAAAAATGAAACGTTTTGACCAAATCTTTCCTGTTTTGTATCTCTTATAACCGGTCGATGAAAATTTAGATAATTCTTCCTGTTCACCTTCCGGAAATGAGCACGAACTTTTCACTCTTATAATTTTTCTGTTGTTCTCTCCACATGACACCAGTGACAGGAAAAAAATAACAACAACATAAAGAAAAGGTTTTTTTAGATCTCCTATCTCGCGAGGTCTACTGATTTGTTCCTGTGTTGCACTGTCATAATCTTCGTGTTTAATAAACGTTTCCTTCCATCTTCCGCTCACCGCTAGCAAACAATAACTTTTGTGGCTTTTGAAAATTATTTGATTACTATTACCAGAGATATCAATAACAATAAGTGCGTCGCCTTATGAGAGAGTTTTCGAAAGTAAGCAGGACTGTTTCTACCACACGAAAAAAAAAAATAGAGATTTCATAGTGCCCTCACCATCAGTGTCGTACAATACTCAGTGACACAAACGAAATTGGGTGAAATTGTGCAATTTGCAGTGAATTCGAAATAACCCCAATGACTTCAAATCATCTTTAAACATCACCACACCGTGTTCGAATAATTCATTATTGAGATCATAATTTCTCCCTGAAAAGCAGCTGTATTTCAATGAATGACCGACTGGCTTTGCAGTTAATTCTCGGTAAGGTTGTTAACTAATTTCAAGACCCTTCTTCTTTTTTAACAGTGTCAATGAGAGGTACTTCAATGCAGATGCTAATGAATAGGTTTATTTGATCTCTTGCAATTTCAAGCGACGCCAAAAAAATGATCTTTTCTTGGTAATGGCAATAAACACGAGCCTAAATAAGGATAGAAAGTACAACCGCTTCGAAATAACTTTAAAAACGCTTTATGCTAAACCACAATGGAGATCTACTCACAAAGTATTCACATCTGGTGGTAGAACAAGATTACTCTCACTCAGATTTTTCCCGGCGAAGTTGCATTCGGCCAAAACCTTTCCGGACACTCTGTCTCGAGAACAGTGGCAATCATTTGCGCATGACAAGTAGGTGTAAAAGGTATCGTCGTCAGTGCTTTCTAAACGTGTAGGAAATAGCGCTACCAAAAGAGCAAACGGCAGAAATCGCACGGCCATGACGAAAACCCGTTTGAGTATCTGTTCGCTTAAGGAAAGATGTCCTCTGCAATTATACCAATGTTATTTGAACAACTTCGAATTTGCATATAGTTTATAAACATTTGTTTGCGGAATTTAGTGCTTCCCTAGCAATTAACAGTCAAACAAGCGAAACTCACTATCGGAAAAGATTTCTTAGTGCTTCAGACGGCCTAATACCTCCAGAGTCTTGTACCTCAGTTTTCTCTGACGAGTCTGGCTTTGCTTCAGGTCCAGAATTCAAAGATATACCTGAATTAACCCGCACTGATGAGACCAAGAACTACTAATATTCGTAGTATCCACAAACGTAGAAATGGGAATTGTCTTCTGTCTTAATTGTCACTTCCTGACGTGCAGTCCAAGGTGATTTACGTTCAACTGGCAGTAAACAGTGCTGCCGGTTGAGAATTAAGCGTGGGTTTAAAGTGTTAATTACAGACTATTCATACAGATATATACATGCTGGCAGCTGCAGGAGAACAAAACATATCGATCCTCGCTTGTAGGCTAACATCTTTGCCATCGATTGGTTCACAGATGAGGCTCTTCCAACCATTATCTAGGACCGGAAGACGTTAAGGCAGGCTTTACAAGTGTCGTTATATATCTGATAACCACATTGCTACTACATAGCTCCTTTCTTTGAATTTGTGATGTTCACCTCGCATTAACAAGGATGACTTAGAGAGAGGCTCTAAAGGAGTCATTAGTAGGTCGGTTATAATATTGTCACCATAGTATTGAGTGACCGTACTTTTCTTTCATCTGTAGTTAGAGATGAATTTCATTGTTTTCAGAATTGGAAGGAGAATTTTCAGAATCATGTTTTGTTTTTTAATCTATTCTTTTCCCAAACTTTTTGTTGGCATACAATATGTCATTATCATATACCTTTTCTCGACAAAGAAGGTTTGTACATAATGATAAATTCAATTATCGTCCTCCTGCGAAACAGAGATGTCACTTACCTTAGCCTGGGTCGCCATTGCCTCACTTTTAAATCTCTGTGTCTATAACATTCCTTTCTTTTTGTACTTTGTTATTTCGTTTGCCCCATGGCAAGTTAGTAAAGATATCAACTCGTTCCTTCAGTTTTAACACCTCTTCATTAAAAGAAAGCTAGTTCGCATAAATGATTAATGATTTGAACCTTTGAAGTCTTTCTATTTAGCTTTGGATCCGAGATAAATATGGAAGGTATAGAAACGATATGCATGACAAACATTTCAATAAGTTTGTTAAAATTGCAGCATCATATGTAAAATAAAAATGTTCATATTCAGATTGCTATGAATTTATTTCTTATTATTGTCAAGCTGCCAATTTCAACTCTTTCGCCGGATGTCGCCATCAATAACTTATTGTCATTTCATTTGCGGCGGTTATGAACAGTTTTGCTACCAGAAAGGTAAACATGCTTCTCTAATTTTCGTTTTTATTCATCATTTTTTTTTCTCTGTGCTTCGTATAAGTTTAAAGTAAACCTATCACAGGCACGCTGTTTTTCCACTCCCTCAAACTCTTCTGAGTCAGCTTACTTCATTTCTGAACATAATTATCCTCGTCTTGCAACGGTCTATTTTTGATTATCATTATCTTTGTCTTTTACGATCATCGTCCTTTCATGGACAGTGGCAAACGTTAGTTGGGATATTCATCAAATGAATATTCCTTCAAAAAAGCGAACTTCTTCATTTGTTTGGTGACACGCTCCTTTTGCTCCTCGGTCCATATTACTTTGTCTCTTGTCACCGAGGGAACTCCATACAGGATACTGCTACATTTTTCAAAGTAATCTTCAGAACAAGTGACTCCTAAATGGTCGCACAATCTCTGCAACGTTTCTCTGGGCTTCAACACTGTATTGTGTCCTTGAATGTCAATGACAGCATTCCCGTAACGTTCCCTAATGTGTTGGTTAGCGGCCACCAAGCTGAAATACTGCCTAATAGCTAAGTCGAGTTCGCTCGTCATATTTACCTGTTATATATAAGAGACGAAGAAGAAACGGTAATGTTGTCTTCGTAATGGAGAGTAAAAATAAAGATATATTTTTGTTGTTTTACGCGTTTACAGAGTAGGGAAGAGGATTCCGCTCCTTCAAAATTCCCTTTCCAAACCTTTATCAGAAGAGAAAATGCCTTCGTGAACTATGGGCAGCCCCAGTAAAAAAAAATGTTTTTGGCAGAGATTTATTTGCTTTTGTGCTTAGACGATGCTGCAATGTTTTCTTTATCTATCTGCATTAATTGTTGCGCAAAGGATAATGTTAAGATGCGTACAAAGCGTAAGCTCATATGATTTTCGTTGTTAAAATAATAATTCCTTTTGTTTGATTTCAACCCATTTTTCCTTTATTGATATAACATATACAATCTAATATGTAATATAAGCAAAAAGACGCCAAACATGGAAGTTCTATTTTATAAGTAATTTATAAGGATGTGCATGAATCTTCATATTTCTGTAACTTACTGTTACTCCATCTTCTTTTACAACGTCACGCGACTCTGTAGCGCGGAGCATGATGGTTGCTATGTTGTCAAAGGGGTTTCTGATGACGTGGATGAATTTTATCGGTATTTGAAGAGCTTCGTGAATTTCATAAAGGGTGCTCCAATGATTTTTAGTCTTCAATGCATTTGCAGTGCCACCGCCCTTCTTGTCGCCAATTACCTATTCAATAGGATTGAAATAACTAATCAACGATTATTCGCCGTGGGAGAAGTAAATATTGTTTAATAATCCCCGAAACGAAGTCGGGGAAATTATTTATCAAACCTCACTAAACCTGAGGCGAATATTTTTTTAGTACAAGTACTCACGTACTTTCGAATTCCGTGTTAAATTCTGTACTTTGTGAAAAAGCATTAGAGCATATTTTTCTCTTATTACGTTAATTACTCGGTTTCAAGATAAGCAAACAGTTTTCACAGCTTTAGTTATAATAATAATAATAGTAATAATAATGATAATAATAATATTAGAGATCGATTTCTATAGCGCATTTCCATGTAAATGCTCTAATGCGCTCTACAACACTGTGCGGGGGACTTTTCCAGACTGCCGGCGGCAGTTTAGAATTAATAAAGGAGAAATTCTGCAGATGCCCACTCCCCCCATTCCCAGTAAACAGGCCAGACAACATCACAGTAATTCTCGTGATGTGGGTTCTTTAATGTCCCCTGCCGAAATTAACTCATTGATAGGTGCAGGAGACGGAGCAATGTGAGTGAAGCGTCTTGCTTAAGGACACAACGTCAAGCCCCAGCCAGGACTTGAACCCGGGCCATCTGACCGAGAGTCCAGCGCACTGGACTACTCACGCCTCGCGCCTATTTTATTTATTCAGCCAAAAACCTCATATTTTCTTTTGAAAAGTTTTCCGCCAAACTCAGTAGCATCTGTTGGGCTCTTCGCAATTTATTCTTTCGCATGTATCGCTCCCTCGGAAACATTGACAAAACATGGGGCAGCCTTCTTGAAATTTAGTCCTCTTGCTTTAATCACTTTGTCCGAGGCGATTATAATGAGACATGACGCAATCCTCGACCAATCAGAGTGCGCACATCTCTATAATTACCTGAGCAACTACACTAATTATAAAAAAGAATTTTCATAAAAGTAAGTCTGTCGTTTCACTTAGTGATACACATCTGTGGCTCGAAGGTTACATTTCAGTTTTTGTGTTATTGACTACATTTTGACTTGCGGGATCCACAAATGAACAGGTACACTTTAACGTGGACTATATTTTAGAAAATAGATGAAAGAGCTTCTATGACGCACTCACCTTGATTCTTTTAAAATATCTTCCTTGCCATAGGCCGGGCACTTGGTAGCTGTATCTGACATTCAAAAGGGAGCTATTAGCACGGCGTCCAAATGTAGCGTCCTTTACTGAAAACTCATGAAGCTCATAAAAGAGTTGATACTTCTTAAAGTTTTTCTCAACCTCTGTTGACGAGTGGAATTTTTCTTGCCAAGTTCGAAGCACGTGGTATTCATTAGCGATGATGATTTCTGGATGCGCGTCTAAGATGGCCGCTACAAGGCTGTGACTGCTGCGAGGATATCCGATAAACATCACAAACGTCTCCACTCCGTCGTACAGTTTGAAAAGACCCTCTGCAGAAGAACTGAGCGTGCTAGGCACCTCTGAAATCAAACCAGATTAATTATGCTTTTCGATTGTTCACACATTCTTTTCCTACTTTGTACCAGGCCCATGTCTTTCCTTCCGACATGGAAAGTAGAACAACTGGGTCTTATTCATATATCCATGGAGTTATAATCAAAGCCTTCGTCGCAAAGACGTTTTTGACCACCCTTCAGCGGCGAAATTACATCCAAAATCCACCCGGTCCTAAAGAACTCTCACTTTCATACAAATGATGACCAGAGTCATATTCGAGGTCACTTGTATCTAAGAGGGAGAAAATCACAACGTCTGAGGTTCTATTCTTCGTGGGGATTCAAATTGTTCTCTTTTTTCCGTGCCAGTGATAAATACGAAGATCTCTATTTATTCCAGGACTGTTCTCGAAATGCACCTTCTTTCTTTGAAGAATTAGTTATAAATACTGTAAGTCTGAAATGGAGTAGTGGACGCATTGGGATTCAGAGGTTAGGGTTCAAAATGCCTCTCTCCACCCCCGGCCGGAGTATAAATGATTACCGGAAAATTGTCAGCGGGAAGCACTGGGGATGAATTAGTGGGCTATTCATGACGATTTTATTTTGCCTTTTTGACGAAACTCGATTTCTCTCGGTACAATTTCGATGCTTCAGCATTTAACAAAAATTACATCTGTGCTCTAAGCGTTTCTTTTTTTTTTTTTTTTTTTTTTTGGTCGATTTTTTATATTCATTGGTGGAGATAGGACATTATCTTAACTTTTTTCCTTCAGAAATTGACATAATGACCCTCTTGCTCTGACATGCAAGCCGAACTTCACTGTAAACTCCTTATTTACACCGTCGTGTTCGAATGACATATTTGAATATGGAGTCACCACAGCAACTACTTTTCCGCAATGCTTTACGTATGCAACGAGTGAAAAAAATATCTCTTTTTCCACTAGGAAAACATAGCCAAAGCGTTTCAGTTAACTAAATCACATACTAAAAGAGCATGTGCGCTGCACAGCGCTTTCATCTATAAAATTCCATCTAACTTCACCTGCTTTCGAAATAGACTCTTTGTTCTCAAGAAAGGTATTCTCCTCCGTTGGCGAGCACATCTGCAGGAAGACACTGTAAGCTCCACTTTCTGATTTGTTGATCACGCAATAAAATAGCAAAGCAGAGCAGATCAAAACTGTTGCATACAGCAGCGAACATTTCATCTTGAGCATTATTTCTGGAAATTCAAGAGAGGAAAGAGTTATCAAAGCATGGCTAATATCTATGGTTTACCATGTGTATGTTTTCCTATTCTAACTTTCAACTAAATTGCTTCTTATATATAGGAAAGCGTTGATGTATAAAGCACTAATACATATTTCATAGTTAGTGTCCCAATCGAAGTTCACAAAGTCGATAGAAGTAATTCCTTATAATTTAGCTCACGATTGTCTTGTATCTATACTTTTCTCTCTTCTTAGCCTCGCCACCAATTAATGAACGTAAAACGATGATTTTTCGCAAAAGTTAGAAAACTGAATTTCGTGTTCTTAAGTTTAATTTTTATCTAGATCTCACTACTACGACTGATGATTCTGAACTTTTCAAACTACTGCTGTCGCTTCTAAATGACCTGTAACTCACAATTCGCTGCCTAGTAAACGGCGCTCTGACTATAGAACGGAACATTTCCGATTTTTCACTCGAATACATTTCCATCATTTTAAAATCCTCGTTCGTGTGAGTTCCATAGACAGCCATCGCCAACGCTATTTTTGTTCAAATCACACTTTACTCACCCTTACCTTTGACTTCTGCACTTAGCAGTTCCTCTGTTACTGCACAATATGAAGATGTAGGTTCGAAAAAAACGCAAGTTCGCTATTGTTGAGGACAGAGTTAATTGAGAGAAGACGCAACAATGACTGAAAGACTTGTGTCACTGCAGCTGTAAATTGTGCTTGGATACGTTAGTATTAAACAAATATTTGCCATTACTTGCCCTTTTACTAGTAACTAATTAACAATTGTGCATTTATCACCCGAATTGTTTTTGTTTCGTTCATCGCGTCTTTTTCTGGGAAACGTGTAGATAATTGACTAGATGAAATATTTCTACGACATAAATGGTAACAATCCCGCTAGAAGCAATTGATATAAATCTTGATGATCAAACCACTCAAACTAGGATTTAAAACAATGATTGGGGAAAACAAACAGTACTTTAAGTTTCCAAGAAGAGCCCCATGACGATTTTGAGAAATTGCCCCCTTGATTCTGTAAAAGATTGTTTTACTCCTAAATATTTGAAATTTGTGCGCCGAAACTACATGTAAGAACATTTCTCATATTGGACAAGTTCTTAGCGATCACTAGGAGATCAACCCGGAATTTTACTTAATCATTAATCGTGTGTAGTACCGACAGACTTCACTCGGCAGTTGGCATGAAAAAAAAAAACAACAACAACAATGACGACAACAGCAAGAACAAAAACAAAAATTTGTCATACTTTTTTCATTTTATTTTATTTTTTCCAAATGAATGAAACTACCAAGGGGAGGGTCAAGTTGGCAAGAAAGGAGGCAATTAAATTCGAAGTTAATCCAACAATTGAAAAAGAAAAGTGTACTGTGAAGGGTTGGTTGCTATGCAACTCATAAAGAGCATTGAAATTCCTTAGCCTCTCGCCTGAGACATTCTGATTGCACGCTTGGGAAAAAAAACCACTGCAATTTAATGCTATAAAGCAACCTTTGTGAACTTCATCGCTGATCACTTCAAAGTAAGAGATTCACCAGCGACACAGGTGTTTGAAAGCTTGCAAACCCATGACTGTTGCATAGGGAAAGAGATTTATGGCCAACGATCTTGAGAAAACCGCAGCGAAATATGGTTTTGCTGACAGAAAATTGTGTTTTCAGACTTCGCAATTATTCGTTTCTTACTTCGAATTCGCCTTTGCCTTTTTTGTACTCGAGAACGTTGTAGTACAAAGTAAATCTAAAACATGGTTGTTTTAGAAGAAGAATCTGTTTGTAAATAAAAGTGTCTCGTATCTTGAGGAACATCACTGTTTTACCGTATTTTTCTTAGTTCGGTCTTTTGTTAACCTTACAAGACACTGCACATATACGGTACATAGCCTCTTAAAAGAGACTACGTTGTTTCGTACATCTTCGCAGGTTCATACGATGAAAATTACTACAATTGCAAAAATCTGACGCTCTTTCTAACATCATCTGATCCTAGAACACGTGACACGTATGGATTGACATCCGGGCCTAGCTCACTGATGATGCGGAGGGGGCCCAAAGCGAGGAGGTGGGAAAGGACCTGAGGAAGGAACAGAAATTCGTTTTATCATTATTATTAATTATTAATCATTATTAATCATTATTTATTACCATCATTATTATTAGCTCATGACTGTGCACAGATGCACAATTTCTCTCAACATGACAATCTCATTTCTGATTGCACAATGCCGCGAAGAGAATTTTTGAAGTCAACCGCATAGGGTTACGACAGGTCAACCTTACCACTGACCCACCAATGCAAATTTTAAAGACATGTCAATTTGATTCAAATTGGAAAAAAAAAGGTCGTCTTGAAAACAGAAAAATTGGAGGAAAAAGTCTGTCCAATTACTTACTAAATCAATGCAATTCATTGATCACTCAATTCATTACTGAACTGGCTTGCACCGTGATGGGCCCTTTCACTCCCGACATCTCATTTCTAACTCTCCTTACTATATGCTATACAATTTTTTTGATGTTTGTTTGGAGAATTCGTTATTTAATCGAACAATAATCCCCCCAATGATATTTTCCTCAAGTCTCATCACTCGTCTGCTTGTTTTTGTATTAATACAGTGTGGAGAAATTCTATCTTGGTCACTCATAGAAGTGAAAGGGTGAACAATACCAGACTCTATAAGTTTTCTTTGCCAGTGCACGTGACACTTCTATCTCAGTATACATGAACCACATACACTACTCAAGATATCCAAGTACTGTTACAGAAGTTTGCCAAAAATTGCAGCCTGCCAGTGCACACATATTTAACAGAGTGTGTACCCTGCATTAAAGTGAGGCCAATCTGGGAATATGACTGGATCAATCAAAATGTTGGCCCCAACAGATGCCGCCATCACACAGGCAATTTGTTTCCATTTCTCACTTGAAGACTGCCTTTCATTTGCAAAGTCTTTGATGCCTTTGACTACCACCCATTCTGTCTTAAAATTGCAGCCTGCCAGTGCACAGATATTTAACAGAGTGTGTACCCTGAATGCCCATCAAACAGCATCACTAACCTCGAGGAGGCATCCCAAAGGGCATGGGAGGAGGCCCTAAAAGACTTGGTATTCCGCCTGTTGGTCCCATATCATTTGGCGGGTGTGGTCTGTTACCAGGAGGTTGGAACTGTGAATGAGGCGGCCTTGGTAGAAGACCACTTTGATCTGATGATGGCCCTTGCCCAAGAAGAGGCTATTGGAATACAAAGTAATAATAGGCATTTATTAAACCAGATAGGTACCCAAAGATTCAGTTCTTTATAATTTTTTTTTCTGCAGGGACCCATTGGACAAATTCCCTCTTCTTTTTTCAATTACTTCATTTGGTATATTCCACACACACACAAATAGTGCTCTTAGGGCATGCTGATTGGTAGTTTGGAAGTAATTTGCAACTTTTTAACTCCGAGCAGCCGAGAACACAAAATTGCACCTTAGAGTTTAATTTACAACCACTTATTGGTACGTGTATGTGAACACACCAGTAACTTGTTAACTAAGGTTTTTGATTGTGTGGTACATCAGTAAAGCGTATGTTCAAGAGTGCATACTAGCACAGGTAGTATGCAAGAGTGCATACTAGCACAGGTAGTATGCAAGAGTGCATACTAGCACAGGTAGTACACAAGAGTGCATACTAGCACAGGTAGTATGCAAGAGTGCATACTAGCACAGGTAGTATGCAAGAGTGCATACTAGCACAGGTAGTACGCAAGAGTGCATACTAGCACAGGTAGTATGCAAGAGTGCATACTAGCACAGGTAGTATGCAAGAGTGCATACTAGCACAGGTAGTATGCAAAAGTGCATACTAGCACAGGTAGTATGCAAGAGTGCATACTAGCACAGGCAGTATGCAAGAGTGCATACTAGCACAGGTAGTATGCAAGAGTGCATACTAGCACAGGTAGTATGCAAGAGTGCATACTAGCACAGGTAGTATGCAAGAGTGCATACTAGCACAGGTAGTATGCAAAAGTGCATACTAGCACAGGTAGTATGCAAGAGTGCATACTAGCACAGGCAGTATGCAAGAGTGCATACTAGCACAGGTAGTATGAAAGAGTGCATACTAGCACAGGTAGTACGCAAGAGTGCATACTAGCATAGGTAGTACGCAAGAGTGCATACTAGCACAGGTAGTATGCAAGAGTGCATACTAGCACAGGTAGTACGCAAGAGTGCATACTAGCACAGGTAGTATGCAAGAGTGCATACTAGCACAGGTAGTATGCAAGAGTGCATACTAGCACAGGTAGTATGCACTTCCAACCCCTTAAAAAAAAAACTTGGCAATGCTTACAAGAAATAATCATGGTCAGCAATTAATGATCCAGAGTAACGTGAAGTAGCTATCAAACCATTGTGTCGCCTGAAAAACCAGACACTGACAGAATATCCGTACATCATACTGACCTGAGGTGGTGGTGGCATATTTGGTGGCACAGGTGGCATAAACTGACCTCCCTCCATTGGAGGGGGTGGAGGTGGCATTTGGCCCGGTGGGCCGAGCGCACCAGGTGGGGGTGGGGGTGGTAGTTGGTCAGGATGTCCGGGCATCATAGGCATGCCAGGCATTCTTGGAGGGAACATTCCTGGTGGTGGGAAGCCAGGTGGCATCATGCCTGGGGGAGGCATACCTAGACGAAGGAAAAAAAAAAGAAAAATGTCAAGAAATGGTGTATGCACAAATGCATGCTGTACTTATCGACCAAAAAGGATGGCTACATAGGAAATTGTTTGGCTTAAGTTAACAGCAAATACACTTAGCATAGTGTGGCCATGGCAGGTCTAGCCTTGACAGATTCTCCTAAGCATCCTCTAAGCTGGGGTTGAGTGATGGGCAGATCGCCCCAGCTGACATCATAGAACTAGATTATACAAGTAGACACCTTCAACTAGACTATGAGCAGCCCCTCCTTTAGGCAAAGTACATTGCCCAAGTCAAAAAAAAATTCAGTGAAAAAATTGATGTTAGCATGCTACGTGGAACTCTGGAGGTGAGGCACCTTTCTCAGAGTGTTCTGCTCTGCACCTAATACATGCCAGGTTCAAAGCTAAGAAATCAAAATTTCAACTTATATTGAAATGTGCCATTAGGCACAAAGGAGATCAGTGAGTTGTTGCAATCTTAAGATCTATACTACTGTAAGTGCACTGACAGTCAACCACTGCAATCATATGGGACACCTTACCAGGGGGAGGCATTCCAGGTGGAACAGGTGGCATTGGTGGTGCACCTGGAGGCATGTTGGGCATATTTGGCATAGAAGAAGGGGGAGGTACTGCCATGACTGCCGGAGGCATGATTGAGGTAACTGCTGGTGGTGCTACAGAAGCAGCAGCAGGAGTCGGAGGTGCATCTGCAAACAGCTGATGAGGTCTGTCAGCTTGTGCCAGAGGATTCTGTGCTGCCAATAGACGCTCTTAAAACAGAATAGCAATTGAGAGAAAACTCATGTCAATTTGAATGGCATGTGGGTTGAATGCTCTAATTAGCCTCTTGGGGGTATTAACTTCTACAGCTTACAGGAGATTATCAAACATCTACAGCTTACAGGAGATTATCAAATTTGAGGGACTCATTACCAGGGGAGGGGGATTCAGCAAACAGGAATATTTTCATAGATTTTGTCAAGGAGGTAGGGGGGGGGGGGAAAGCTTATTAGAGGCAGTGGGTGTCTTAGAAACTTGCCACTCTAAACTACAGGAGGGTGCTTTTTTACAGAGACTAGCTCATTAAGGTAATAAGGGTGCCACATAACCAGAGGAAAGAATTTTATCCTGTCAATATCTTAGAAAGAAATTTCATCAGAACGAAAAGTAGTGTAAAGTGCTAGTACATTTACAAGTTTACTTTCAGTGTATGATATGAAGATAAAATCACAGTTAAATATTTTCATGGGCACTGTACATGAACAATGCATGTAAAAGACATTAATTTTAAATGTACTGCTGTACCTGCTGCAGACCCATGCCTTTCACCCTTTGATTCCTTCTTAAAGGCATAAGAAATTGTGATTGGTCGATTGCACAAGTACTGCCCATTCATTGCTTCCATAGCAGCATCAGATGCTTCAAAACTTGCAAAGTTGATGAATGCAAAGCCCTTGGAGTTACCAGTCTCGGGATCCCGCATAATCTGCATTTTAAAGGACATTCACAAATGAGATACAGTGCCGCTCAAAAGTAATCAAGTATCAAGGATCGAGGGTCATGATTTGAGGCTCAAGTATTGAGGTTTGAGACACTCGAAGAACTTTTTGAGGATCTCAATCTGCAGTATTGAGAAAATGATTTCATTATTGCATGCAAAACAATAGCGAAGGACAAAGTGCTTAAAATGTGGCTCTTCTTTAAATGTACAGACAGTTCGCACACATGTACACTTACATTACTGTACATAATTTAGGAATGATTGATTACAATAATATTTCATGTAGCTGTAATGTAATCAACATTAAAATCAAAATAGAGAATCACATGAACGCAGCATACTGTCAGCTTACAGTATTCTCTCAATCAACTTTATTTGTAAAATAAAATCCAGAAAAATGGATCATTGAAGTTCATGAACAGTACTGGCAGTACCTGTGTCAAAATTCTATAAAGACTGTGGGTAATTTAAGGCACTTGTTATGCTGTAGTTCAAGTAAAATTTTATAAAATAATTAATGCATAAATCTGCTATCTTGCAGGCCTTTAACATGCATAATGATTATGCAAACATACAGCTGTGTACAGTAGTAACATTGGAACCTTTGCAAAACAAAATTCTAATTACCATTCATTTTTAAGCAGCTCTTTGCATGTAGTAACATCATGTTAAATGTATTACCTTAGGGGTTTGAAGAATAACTCCAAAAGCACTGAATGTGTCATACAACAGTTTCTCATCAATCTCTGGATCAAGATTGCCAATAAAAATGTTGGCACCCACATCAAGGTTCTTATTGTGTGCTGATGCCTTAAATATCAAAGCAAATAGAGACAAGTTCACTTAGTACGGCTGTACCTAAAGACTAAAAGGACTTAATTTTCTTAAGAAAAACTGATCACATCTGATCAGTTCTTTTTCGACCAATTATTGTACATGTATACAGAAAATACCATAACACAACTTGGAGAGATTATCTTACTACAAGTAAACAGCATCGTACGAGCGCCTGTACTTCTCCAGAAGCAGGGTTCTGGTTTTTGTTTTTACCAGCTGTTCAAGCAAATAAGTAAATGTTACTGGCTATTTCACTGAGACATGGGACTGAAATATTTACCAAAGTTATCCAACATTTTTTTCAATATTTTTTGTCTCCTTCCAGCCAAACTTGTGAAGATATCTGCATGTATCACACATGGAGTACCAAGCAACCATTAGACTGAAAAATAAGTTAGTAGTCTCTTTCGGGTTCCACTGGTTTATTACCACAGTTACAATTTGCGCTCAGGCTCACAATCGTATCAGGCCTCCACTGGCAAATGCAAACGATTTAATGATTTTGTATCCGTCAAATTTCAAAATATATGTTGCGACCGCCCCCTGTAATTCAGTTGTTACTGCAATAGGGTTGAATAAACAATTGATTGATTTAATCATAGAGGCCTGCTGTACCTTGTTCACTCTAATTGGCTTGCCATATACTTTTATCATGTTCATCACTTTGATAGCATAATCTGCATCCTCTTCACCAAGGAATTCAATAAACCCATAACCTTGATGGAGCTGGGTGATACGATCTTTAGGCATGTGAACATTCACTAAAAAATAAAAGTTCACAGGTACATGTGAATAAACAGTCAGGAATTGAACCAAGTGGCTCTTAATTGGCCATAGCTTATCCTGGTTTCTTTAAAAAATAATAAAGCACACGAGAGCATTGATGACCCCCCTGGATGGCACTCTAGTCCATCAGGGTTTACCACCCAGCATTCTTGCAGGATTCCCTAACAGTTTGCCAGGATCCATTTTAATTACACAGCCAGCAGTGTGTGTGGGCAATTGTGAGCAGCTAACTTACAAAGTTTATTATTTTCTGACAGTGAGGATGATAGAGTCGCAAAAAAGCGAAGAACAAAGTTAACATTAAACGACTCCTGTGGGTTTATTGCACTATAGGTGCTACTCGATTTTGTTTTCCGGCTACCAAAATAGACAAGTCATTCTTGATTCTTATTATAGCGAAACTTTTTTTTTTTGCCATAAAATAAATCCTTTATTGACTAAGCCTGTTCAGTCAATAACACAAGACCAACAATGATGCAACAGAATAACCCCAACTGGTGTCAACACAGGACCTTTTAACCCTGAGAGTACAGTTCACTACACATCTTCCACAGAGATCAGCTTTATATCACTAAGAATGCCCTCTGCATTCAGTATGGCCATAACACATCAAACTTCAATCAAGATTGCATAATACAAGATCAAAACTTCAGACTTTCACTCACCAACTGGTCCAGCTTGAAGAAACAGTTCCCACAGAAGGGTCTCTGCAACTTTTTCATCTAATCCACCGACATAAATAGTGGCATCTGAAAAAAAAAAAACAACAAAAGATTTGTCTGCCTGTTTTGTCAATTTTTTAAACATGAAGTCTGCATTCGACTCTTCTGATAGACACAAAATAATTATTTCTTAAACAGTAAATTCCATTTCTTCATTAAGACTGTAAGCTATTTCTTTTACTAGGAAAAGGGTTTTTCAGTTACATAGAGGTAATTTCAGACTACAGCACTTAAGTCTGGATCTTGTAAGCAGTGAAACAGCTCTCTGTTAATAACTTTAAAATGCTGTATAGAAATCATCCTCTCAAATGTCAGTCATAGTTCTAAATTTCCAACTAAGTTTCACATAATAATCATATCTATTTTTTTCCGACTTTTCTGTAAGAAATTTTTAATGCAACATCTCCACTCTGTTTTCATAATACTTCTTGCCTTGTGAATTAGTTGAGTCTTAATTATTGTTTGTTTCCTTTGTTCCTTTCTTTACTTGTAAGTAAGCAGCAGCCAACTCAAAAGCTCTGCTACTTTGGCTGTTGCACACTAATTAAAAAATTGTATATATATTCTATAGCTTCTATTATTTGTTTTCTATACTTGTTTTTTTTTCTTGCTTTTTTTTCTTCTACCTGAATAGTGTGAATAAAAATGTTGATGTTGTTGTTGCACGTACAAACAATGCAAATATTGAGTACATCAAGATTTAGTCTGAACAAGCAGAGAATTTGAGCAGCAAACCATGTAACTTTAACCCTAACACGAAAATCCTCGTAAAACACGACTTTTACGCGATTAAAATTGCTGGCGATGAAAAGATGCGCAGATCTCGAAAATCGCTCGTCGCCAGCCTATGAGGGAGACCGTTAGTTTTCGTATGATGTTCACCGTGTCGTTCAAAGAAAGGACGACAAAATATTCAAAACTTAAAGAAAGAACAGTTATAGCTTTTGAAATAAGGGACTCTTACGCTTCTTCTGTGCTTAGCAGTCCCCTTGTGTTTTCAAGACTTGATATCTGGACGCAGTAAGGTTATCTCTATGAGCATGAATAGGAACTCAACGAAAGGTCTTCGCACCTCGGGTGTGTTGAGAAAGATCGGCCTGAGCACACTACCACAAATAGCGAAGGATTGCTGCTTTTACTGATCTCAGGATTCACCGTGACGTTAGATCTTCCTTAGCGAGCTAGTGTTTTACAAGTCAAGATCGAAGGAACGATCAAACGTACGTTCTGAATACGATAGTTGTTAGTGTGGTAATCATTGAGTAAATGGACATCGTAGAGACGAAATGACAAATAGCTTGACAGTGATGTCTTAAATGCTTGGCATAAGCAAGATATGAGAAAAAAGCGATCTGAAAAAGAAATAAACTTTGCAGATTACCTTGATTACGCTCGGCTATCGGTCCGGCCGCCATGCTGAAATTATCACCTTCCCAGCAAACCCCGCGGGGAAGATGCAAACAACCGCTGGTCAAGAATTACACGGGGAACCATGCGAATAGCCGCTGTTCAAGAGTACTGCCTCGTTTTTTCCAATTAAACTATATCTCGTCACTATAGACCCTCTATACGTGTGCAAGGATTTGTTACAGGTCAGTGTGTTGGATTGGAATTGCAGTTTTCGCCTTTGGCTCCTCCAGTATTCCAGATCATCAGGCTATGGGAAGGAGCGATCGACAGAAAAACGACGAGGAAGGGCGGAATGGGGGGGAGGGGTCGGGGAAGGGATACGGTGACTCTGCCGGACATTCTCTCGCCCACTCATGTATTCGTCTCCATTACCAACAGAAACCTGAGACATACTACTTTTGCCCCATAGGATTTTATGCGTTTCTTCTAAAGTAGGTGACACGGTTTGGCACCCAGCAGGTTTGGTAGATTTAAAAACGAATAATTTCTCACAAAAATAGAATGAAGCACTACATTACAGCATCACGGTAGTAAAGATGCTCCTTCACTGGGAGCCAGCGTAGTTCCTTTGGTGTAGTTCACCTTCTCTAATTACGTTATTATAATTGACACCTCGTGATTGTGAGTTCCGTCTCGTTCACGCTCAAGAAGAAATAATTATTGCTGTGCAGCGTAAAGCGTTGCTTTAGAGCTTAAAACAGTTCATAGCCAAGTATTCATTGCAATAAAACAAGCTATTTATAGAAGGTGCTTACATACATACATACTTTATTACCACTTCCCCAAAGAGTATTTTCAGAGGCAATACAATTTGTGAATTCACTTTGTGAATCGGTTAATGTGTTTAAACGCCGCCTTAGGTCTCGCCTCTAAAGCAACCTTAGCACTTCCGCTAATGTTAATGTTTAGCTTAATTGTTTAATTAATTTTTAACCTTAATTGTATTGCCTCCGAAAATCCTCTTTGGGGAAGTGGTAATGAGGTATGTATGTATGTAAGCACCTTCTATAATAGCTTCTATAATAGCGCGAGTAATGGGATAAAGATTTAAAGGCGCACGAGAACATTTTCACCGAGTGGATATTGACCTCTCGTGGGTCGCGAGCGTGGGCTTTGTCTAAAAAACTAAATCTCGTTTCATGTGAGCTGAGAGCGTCAACACGATTAATTGACAATGAAAAGTAATCATAAGAAAACAATCTATCACTGTTCAAATCTGATATCAGACTCGTGTAGTGTTAGTTATTATTTTCATGTTTCGTTTTCTTTCGCGGCTGGCCTTTGAATAACAGCATTAATTTTATCCGGTCGGGGTTATCTTAGACCCTCCAAATTTTCGGTAAAAATTGACCAATAAAATTAAAACCGGGAGATTTTTTTTTTTTTGTATTAGTTTCCCTAAAGCTTTATTGGCCAGTTGACGTCTAATATAACAAGATACTGGCCTTCTGAGGTGAACCTATCATTAATGTCTTTTTCAGGTCCATGAAAAGTAACCTTGATAGAATCACCGGAAAAAGTACAAATAAACAAGCGCCGCTGATTGATAAACTCCAGCTTTTCATGTTACTTTTTATGCAAATTTACTCGGCCGCAATTATCACAGAGATAAGACACAAGCACTCTTCTGTGAGAGCAATTAGAAGTTAGTGTTCCGTGCAAGCGGAGAACCGAGTGGTATCGCATCTACACAAAGTATTTTCCATGGTAGTTGAGCTTTCCAACCCACCGAGATTCTTAATCACATAACAAAATACAACTGGTAAGTTTGAATTGTTTTTGCTCTAGGTAAGTTCACATGAATGTTCTCTCGATGAACGTAAGTTCATTTTAAAGCCATGTTCCAAGACAATAATTTAAGAGAGGTTTCGTAATCCATCTATTTTTATCAGCATCTGGTTCTGTTCGAAGAACTTACAACTCCATGTTCTGCTCTGGATTTTGCTCGGCTTCTAAGTCATCCATAGAAATGTAAACATGTTCGAAAAATTCCAAGCACACTCAACGTTTTTTGTACATATATATTATTACAAGTAGCCTGAGCCGAGTTATTTAAGACTTCAGTTGCTTCGCTTTCGTCACCAGATACTTCTTTGATATTAGCACTGTGGTTAAAAAAAGTGAAACTCACATGCAGAGATTGATATGTCAGCCAGTGCGTTGTCATGCCCCTCGATTTGAACGGCATACTTCAAACATGATAATTTTTCTAAAATAATATACTTATCTACTCAAGACAGTAAGAAGAAGTGACTCTGTTTTTATAGCGAATTTTTGAAATAAATCAGTGTCATCGCACAGAAATGCATTTATTCTTGTTGTAAATATGCCTTTCTGAAAATTCAAAACTGTCATTTCCGTATGAAGCAACTTTTTCTAATTTAACATTTAATGTTCGCCTTTGTTGCTCCCAGTTCTACTAATGAATTTTTTATTAGGCATGGTAGTTTTGATAAGAATAGTATTTACATAACAAAAACCACGGCTTGAAAATAAACAGAATTGACAATCTTCGTGTCCATAGAACACTTCGGAAAAAGAATAACGCCAACCACAAAGATATTAAAACATGACAATGTAAAAATATTATCCCTCTATAAAAATTGGACTGTACAGATATTTGTAGCTTGAGGTTGAAAGTGAAGCAAACACTGAGGTTTTGTAATCTCGAAAAAAAGCTGTTGTCAAACAAAAAAAACGGGAAAAGGAAAAAAGGAGTATATATCCTTTCTCCAAGACCTTATGTATTGTTGGAGAACGGGGGGAGAGGTTGTATTGTGTGACTTGAGAGAATTGATTTAGCCGGTATGAAATGACTTTATTCTGATGCTGTTTAATAACAAAAAATATTTTGTTCATCTGGCCCATATTTCTGAGTTGATTCGCTGAAACGCCCTATAGTTTGTGTATTTTTCCTACATGCTGAATACTTTTTAAATATAAGACCAGTCTTTTAAAGTTGAAAATGTTAAGAATTCGCGACTTTTGCAAGTTGCATTTCGCATGCAATTTACACTTTTGGGGGGGAAGTCTTTTACTATTGCGTCCGCATAAATTTCATGCCTAAAGAAAAGCCTTTAAGAAGGTGTCAAATTAACTATGATGTCGCTTTTTAATTAGACATTATTAATATTTGAGACAGGCCTTATTGATATTTGATATTCAAGAAGTGCAAAACCAAAGGGATTTAACACCTTTTCCATACCTGTTTGTTACTCAGGCGCAAAAATGGAGATGATTCCATCAGATCCAGATGATGTAGTGTTTAGAGAGCTACCATACAGACAGAAAGCCAAGAGGATTATAACAGCACTTGCCGCTCTAAGTGTGCTGCTTATCATAATTTGTGCTATCTTCATTGTGTTATTTGCGATGGAGAAAACAAAATCTCAAGAGAAAGGAGATTTAGGGACTGAAAACTCAGTACAAAAGACCTGTGCCTCAAAAAAATGCTTGTTCGCTGCTGTTGGTGAGTTGTTGTTGTTGTTGTTGTTGTTTTTGGTTTCGCAAAAATATCGTTAATTCAGTAATCCGTACATGTGGAAGTGGCTGGTGATGAAAGCGCTCCATAAACAGCGCCGAGCAGGTGTAAGTCTCTACTGTTCCTTAACAAGTGGTTACGTATGGTCAAAACTCGGTTATAGACGATCCTTTTAATTATGTTTCATCAACTGAGTTGATAACGTGAATTAACCACCGTAAAGAGTTAAAAAGCTGACGTTTCGAGCGTTAGCCCTTCGTCGGAGCGAAGGGCTAACGCTCGAAACGTCAGCTTTTAAAACTCCTTACGGTGGCCAATTTGCATTATTAACTCAGTTGATTAAACCGAATTACTTGTTACTCCCACCGAAGCAGCGCCACAGTTTCTTCTAGAAACTTACCCGATCAGTTAGTTTCCATGGTTTAAACCATGGGTTACACGGTGAATTTCATAAACGCTGTTTTAACTTCGTTTAAATAATCGGCCCTTGGGTTCTAAAAAAAACTGAGGAAAACGTGCTGCCTTTGTTATAACGTCCGCAAATAGTTAGATATTTCAGTCTCCTTTGTACTGGCTTGCAGGGAACGTTAAAGAATCCACCGTCCCGCCAGACTACAAGTGTTAGGCAAATAAACTGATTTCGTACCCCTTGGCTCTTCCTTGTGGGAAAATCTTGAATTTTACAAAGCGGAAGTACTGTATGAATAGCTGTGGTTACACTCACCCCCTTCCCGAGGTAAACCTGTGGGTAATAACCTTGGGTTGGGATGGGTTTGGGTTTCCGGTCAGGTTTAATCCTCCTGTTACATCGCAAATAATTACCCGAGGTCAACTTTTGACCTAGCAGTGTTTGGCGGGAAATTAATTCATCATGGAGATCACAAACCGCAAAAGTTATGGTTTTTATTGGAGTATTCAGAGCAAAGACGAGTAAAATATATTTAATGTGAACCTCGAAAGTTGGCCATGTTTGATGTCGCGTGTCTTGAATTTGGTACTTGCGAGGATATTTGCCGCGATTTCAGCGCAACACCACAAAAATGCTCAGCATGTGCTGCGGTTTCCGGATGTAGTATTTTCTTCCATCCGACTGGTTGAACTACCCTTGTGGTTAGATAAACCACTGCTAAACCCTACGACTTGGTTCGGGAAAAGTCATGGGTAATTCTTTTGTTCTTTTTTATGTATCCATAGCGATTTCCCATGGGCAGTTTCACTGTGGGAATAGAGGTCACACACAAAACACAGACTTCCCGTGGGTAAGGTCTCACTTTCCCGTGGGCAAAAGGTCTAGTGTAACCACAGCTAATATTCGTGACGTCTTGTGGTCATTAAAGATCATGTGCCTGCGACGAACAAACAAATATGTAATTTGACTCCAACATTGCCTTCGGTTGAACGATTTCACCACGAGCTACTATCCGCCTGGCTCACTTGGCAATTTTTTCTATTGATATGCATCTTTAGCCGTCGTGAATGTTTTAGCATTTTATTATTGTTCAAATATTCAGTGGCGTCGAAACCGATAAGTGAAAATATGCAGGAAAAGCTCACCGAGTTTGACGACGAAGATGGAGCCTTCGGCATCAAATACAAATTGAGGCATTTCACAAAGTTCAAGATTTTGCTTGTGGTCACCTTAATTTTAGCGGTGTTATCGATTATATTTATAACTTTATTTGCCGTCGAAAGATCCAAGGTTAACGATTTAGCAAGCGAGAAAGAAAAGACTCCACGGCCAAGTGTACAGACGTACTGTGGCACGAGAGTATGCTTCGACGCAGCAAAGGGTAAGCCCAATTTTAATTTTTAAAAAGCATTTTATCTAAATCAGTTTTTCAAATTAGGTTTTGTTCTTGAGGTCGAGCATTATATGTTCACACAAATTCTTGGTGGTTTCATAGAAGAAGTGCCATGTTTGTGAATTTGAATTAACTAGCAATTATTGATTGAAGAACGATTGACAGTTGTCAAGCACATCCGATCACGCGCTGGAGATGTAAAGAGGACCTAAAACATGTGAAAATTCGGAGAATATATTTATCTTATAAGACATTTTGTTTTGTAGTATCGCTGAGTAATTTTACAAGTTGTGCTGTATTTTGACGAGCCCGTAGGGCGAGTCAAAAGACAAATAACGAGTAAAAATACTCAGCGATACTACACAACAAAACGTCTATTAAGTTATTTATTATCCATCACGCCAAACTGTTATTTGAGTGTGGGCGAATTTCGCGGATATTTATTTACGAGGAGTGCGTTACAGAAGTATGCGAAGCGGAACGGAATTGGCGCGTTGTGTTGTTGTTACTATCTTCTTCGTTAAATGAAGAAATAAACTGGTCGTCAAGCTGTTTTTCTTTGTTCGATTCATCTAATAAACTTGGATCTATATTTGCCAGCCATTCTGACTCTTCGTCGTCGGAAATATGATTCAAATTGTCCGCCACTTTTTTTTTTCGTAACTACAATCCAATTTTTCGCTTCCGCGATGCGAGAAAACCTATTTAACCGGTACTCTACAATAGACGAGTACAAATACCGCGTGATATTTGTACTCGTCTATGGCGTTATTTGAATTCGTCTAAGTGTAGTTGGATATTAATTACAATTACAGTTAACTTTCATAATAGTAAGGTCATTATTAAAGTTTTTCAATTCCCTTTCCCTAAGAAAAGTCTGGGCGTTCTCGGAATTTAAGTGGAAGAAAGAAACGTCAAGAGGACTTGAAACACTTGATAACTCAAAACTTATTTGGGAATGCCATGGGTTTTTAATATTAACATACGTCCATTCGCTCAGTTAAAAAAGAAAAAAAAGAAGAGGAAAACAAAAGCGTTATTATTGTCTCATTTCGGTTTTTCTGGAAGGCTATCATTGTCTCACAAAAAGGCCACATGGTCACGACTTCCTTTGACAAAGTTAGGCTTTTCTCGGAAAAACAGAAATAGAAGGGTGGGGGAGAGGTTAGAGACTATGAGGGGGGAGGAGAGGGTAGGAATTGTCACTATCAAAGTGTTTGACTCCTCTTTTTTTACGAGAGAAGTCTTGATTTTCGTGGAAGACAGACGGGTTAAACAGAACTGAAAATGAAGGTGTAGTCTGATCACATGTTATGATTCACATGTTACCCCCGGGTTCAAGCCATTTACTGCAGAACTGAAAATATATATGATGAATCAAAACTTATTTGAGAATGCCATGGGTTTTAAAAATTAACTACAGTCCCTTTGCTCGATAGAAAATGAAGAGGGGAACGAGAAAAACGTTTATTACTAAGAGTCTCATTTCGGTCTTCTGGAAAATTATCCTAGATGGGAGAAATGGATAGGGGTGAAAGTGACTTTCTCTACGAATGCTTCATAAAAAATGGATTCCAAGGGGTAGTGGCACGGGACCTTGCTAAGCTCGCTTAAATAAGCAAAATAAATCAAACCATTTGAGCGTTGCGTTTATTTGCATTTCATGGTTAATTGGAAATACCGTAGATGCGTTCAATTTATGCTCCTTTGCTCAAACACTATTGAGTTGATAGCGACATATGTTCAATATGAAGAGATTATCGGAAAACTACGGCGAAGACGACATCAGCGTGAAGTATAAATTGAGGCATTTCTCGAAATTGAGAATCTTGCTCGTGGTCACTGCGATTTTAGCCGTTTTAACGATCGTATTTATCATACTGTTTGCCGTCGAAAAATCCAAGGTTCACGATGTGCCAAGTGAGCCAAAAGCAAAAACCTACTGCGGCACGAAAGCGTGTTTATACACAGCACTGGGTAAGCATTGTTAATGTTTTACGTCGTTGGTGACAAATTCAGTCCTGAGATGCAATGAATATATGAAGTTCATATATTTTGAACTGCGGTATTAGATACGTATGATGTGCAATCCTCGCAATAGATAGCGCTATTTATGCAATAGCGAAAATCAGACCTGAAAAAAAAAAAAAAAAAAAAAATCAGGCCTGTACGGGACTCGAACCACTGACCTCTGCGATACTAGTGCAGCGCTCGACCAATTGAGCTAACAAGCCAACTGGGAGCAGGCCGTTAAGTTGATTCGCAATAAACCCATGAAAGTGATAAATGAGATGCAATGAATATGTGAAGTTCATATATTTTGAACTGTGGTATTAGTTACGTATGATGTGCGATCCTCGCAGTAGATAGCGCTATTTATGCAATAGCGAAAATCAGACCTGAAAAAAAAAAAAAAAAAAATCAGGCCTGTACGGGACGCGAACCACTGACCTCTGCGATACTAGTGCAGCGCTCGACCAATTGAGCTAACAAGCCAACTGGGAGCAGGCCGTTAAGTTGATTCGCAATAAACCCATGAAAGTGATAAATGAGATACAATGAATATATGAAGTTCATATATTTTGAACTGTGGTATTAGTTACGTATGATGTGCGATCCTCGCAGTAGATAGCGCTATTTATGCAATAGCGAAAATCAGACCTCATTTATCACTTTCACGGGTTTATTACGAATCAACTTAACGGCCTGCTCCCATTTGGCTTGTTAGCTCAATTCGTAGAGCGCTGCACTAGTATCGCAAAGGTCAGTGGTTCGAGTCCCGTACAGGCCTGATTTTTTTTTTTTTTTTTTTAAGTCTGATTTTCGCTATTGCATAAATAGCGCTATCTACTGCGAGGATCGCACATCATACGTAAATTCAGTCCTGAAAGTATTGTTCTCAAAGTTAATCACCATGCTTTAAGCACCAATAATTTATGCTGTGTTTGCTGAAACGATACTGGATTGTTTGAACTCTCGTCCTGTAGCTGCTGCTTTTAATTCAGTTCAGCGTAATGCTTTTTCTTAAGTATTCAGGCAAAAAGCATCAGGCCTGTTTCTCGCAGATTTCGGTAGGCGGGTCCGGAAAACTCTTTAGTTTTCATTCAAGATGGGGGTTTCGAAAGTTTTGAAAATTCTCCAAAAAAACTATCGGCTAAAGAAACAAAATGAACTGGTTGGGGTGCCAGAACCTACCCCTCCAATATCTAAATTTCAATTTAAAAATAAGGCGTCTGTAACTTTTGAGAAACAAGTTCTTGGATAAAGAAAACAGTGGCGAATATAATAGATCGCCTTTGCAACTGTGACTTTGTTTTAGAATAGTTTGATGTTATACAGAAACCTTTCCACTTATCATTGCGTCGTAGCTGAAAATAAAGCCCCAAAGAGATTGAAGGATGGCTAAACGCATGTCCCCAAAATTAAGTTGAACGTTGTAGCAGGTGCCTCATTCTTAATTGACTTTTAAGATGTTTATGTGTTTTTGTTTTCCTATAAAGGAATTTTCTAGATTTTTAAGAATTCGATTTAAAATTCTTAGAAAACTTTGAATTGATTTTGGAAAATTTCTTTCAATTTTGGTAGCGTGGAGATAATTTGACGGATTTTGACAGGTTTTGACAGATTTTCAAAAAGATTGTCCGGGAAATGTGGGAATTGTTTCATTTTGGTATGAAATGACGAAGTGTGGTCCCTGGATGCAAAACCACTTTTGAAACAAAAAGTTGCATTTTAAGAAGTTATGTCTATAATTTATATAGTTCCGCGGGTGAAAAAGAAGCGATTTCGTAGCAAAACCCGCTAACCGCTTTTCCCTCGATCACTGTTTGGGTGCCACATTGGTGCTCTCCCGATCGAGCGATACCAGCCTAGCATATCTTTACAAAGTACTATGAGTTTGCTTGGAACGCTTTAGTTTCCGAATTATTCATCTCCCAAAAACTGCGTCTAGGACTTTGCAATCTGGTGAAGTTATCAGGCCACTACATTAGAGGTTTTGCACAGCAGCCATGTTGGATGGCAGGAACAATGAAAATATTTTGCATAAGAAAGAAATTTTTTTCCCATGGGTAAAATAATCTATTGTTCCTGCTATCCAATATGGCTGCTGTGCAAAACCTCTATACGCCGGATCCTTGACTTTAGAGATGAAATGTTTTCCATTTCATTTCTAGGCTGTCTTGTGCAAACCAGAAGCTTATTTAAAAGCCTCGACCACGGGATAAACTTTAAAGTATTTCATGGTATTGCACAGGGCTTTGATCTTAGTTCATTTGCTTAGAAAATGTAATCTAACTATCGGAGTGGGTCACCGCAAGTTTTCCTGTGGTCAAAATGTCCTGACGCTTTTCCTACAAAACATAATTTTCTCGGAAATTGATGAAGGAAAAGAAGACACATGGGAGTGGGGGTGGGGAAAAGGGGAAAGCGAAGAGGGTAGGGCAGAGGAAAGGGAAGAGAGAAAGTTAGAGAGGGAATTTGGGGGGACTATTTCAGAGGAGATTCAGTTACTTTTAAAAAAAACGAGTTTCTAGAAGCCTTAGCTCAAACCTAGCCTGCGCTCACCTTGACAGATATTTTTCATTTAACAGAGAAGTAACTCACTCTCTTTGTAAAATATCGAGTTCTGGCATGAAAGAGAAAATGTTTTCACGAAAATTAATTTGCCTTCCCTTAGTTGTCTTCCGTGAAATTTTCGCCCAATTTCTAACGAAAACACTGTTTTACTGAGTCGCTTAAGAAGCACATACTGGAAATTTGAAAATGATCGCGTGATTTAAGAATCTCTACTTCATGTACTATGAATTTTTTCTCGCAGACATGTTAAAGCAGCTCAACCAGAGTGTTGACCCATGCAATAACTTTTACGAGTATGCCTGTGGAGGTTGGGAAAGTGAGAATGCTTTGGAGCCCGGGGAGACCCACGTTACTGGATTCTCATTGGTAAAAGAGAAAAGTTACGAAGTCCTTTATGAAGCACTGGTGAATGCAGAGAAAAATTACTCAACCGTAAGAATAGCAGTCGTTGTGAATTATCTGTTTGTTTTGTGTTGTGTTACGCTTGTGGTTTGATAGATATTCATTCTCAAAATGTGATTTCTCCTCGCGATGTGGACTGGTGGCGAGAAGTGGCAAGGTTATCAGCTGAAGGGCGCCATCTTAATATAACCCAAAGTTCTTTTGTTTTATTTGCAATGAAATGTCTTTCTTTGAGGTCTCTCTCTCGGGAAGAGAAAGGAAGTTGCTAGAAGGAGGTACCTTCAAATAGCATTTAGACATGGATTTGTTAGTTTTAGTATCCTTAAAAATATGGCTAGTCGTTAAAAAAAAACTTCCAACCGTTTGTCATGGCTACCTGCAGAGCTCAGGTAGCTAAGTTAGAGACTGTCGTGCGGAAGGTCTTGGTTTGGATACCTGACCGGGTCGATGCGTTGTGTTCTTGGGCAAAACGCTTTACTCTCACGCTTCCTCTGTCCACCCAATAGTATCAGTGAGTGCCGGTGGATTGTCACGGAAGCCTGATGAAATGCGTAGGGTTAACCTTGCAATAATCAACATCCTATTCAAGAGGAAGTGGTGATACTCTTAGTCGCTTCATGCTAAGGAAACTGGGACATGAAACTGGGACATTTAGCTCGGTCTGGCTGGGTGGGCTACTGATCTCGAGAACAGACTTCACCTGCACCTTTAAATCCTTTTAGGTTCGACGGGGCAACATTCTACAAAGTTCTTTACATTTTTTTTTTTCAGAACGAAGCTGTTATGAAGACAGTCAAGTTTTACAACGTCTGTATTGACGAGGACGCGGTTGAGACCCGAGGAGATGATCCGCTCAAGAAGCTGATTGACAAGATGGGTGGATGGAATGTAACGGGTAGCATGACGCCTCTTTCGTCCATGAACATCATAGAGAGAATTGGAAAAGTGTCCAGGGAACTGTTTATAAAGCCATTTGTTGATGTGAAAGTGTCTGTCGATCCCCATGATTCAAATAAGCACATTGTACAGGTAAGCTCTCGGTCCTTTTATCGGAGAACCTTGTTAATCTTTCTATGCCACAACCCTGGTTTATTTAAACGGCCAACTTAAGCAGGCACAGGGTGAAGGTAGCCTTGTACCCAGACTTTCCACGGCCAAGCAGTCGTACTTTGCAGTTACAGTTACGCGGTAGGACCTGGGGAATTAGATTAGGGTGAAAGCAATTTGGTGAACTCCATATTTTTCAACGTTGTTCTCAAGGAAGAGCGCTCATAGGAAGCCTGTTGTTGAGGCAGAGATGGTTCAGCCCATACCATTCATTGTTTCTCCCTACTGCTAACTAATTGCTGTACTATGGACACTCATACCTAACTCGTAGTTACACTCAAATTTAACCTTAAACGTTTCTTACCCACTATTTGGCTGCACGATGGGTCCTCTTTATGATTGCAGACAAGGTTAAGTGTTGGTAATTATTCTTAACTTAGACCTGTCACCTCTGATTTCATTTGATTATTCATTTTTCAGTTTCAAATGGGAAAGCTCGGAATGCTTCCGTCATACTACAGAACGAATACCGGCGATTATCAAACCGTAAGTCGGGATTTTATTCATCAACAAACGGACAAGCTCATTACGGAATTTAAAGGGTTCATTCACGAAGTTTTGTTTATTTTGCCTCGCTTTGAATTGTTGTTGTCGATTATTTTTTGTTCTTGTTCCATTTTGGTTGGTTTCTTTTTGTACAATTTAGGGGTTCACCGATCCTTTTCGTGAGAACACAGTCGGCTGACGGATAGCATTTTGAAATCCGGGTGGGAAGGTTATTGTTTCGTGTTCTTAAGCAAGACATTTACTCGCACAGTGCCTCTCTTCGCCAAGGATAAAAAATTGTTACCGGCAAAATGTCTGGGAAATCTCTCGTGGAATCCTGAGGGGGGAGGGGGGTGTTAACTTGCAATGGACTGCTATGACATTTTGAATGGAAGAAGCAGCAGTACTCCTTGGCACTTCCCGGCACAGAAACCTGGATAAAGTGCGGCTAAATGGGCCAGTTAGTTCTAGAACAGACTCCTCCATTTATTAACAATTCTATCCAGGACTGCCTTAGCCAATGAGATGGCTATGATCATCCGCTTGTTACACCGTTTGCACATATAACATAACTCTGTTGTTTTGAATAGATTAGGGAAGCTTATAAGACGTACATGAAGACAATCGCCAAATATCTGGGAGGAGGTGCAGACTCTGATGACCAGATGATGAAAGTTTTTGACTTGGAGACGAAGATAGCCAATGTAAGCAGTATCTTTAGACATCTGGCTTAGGTTTCTTATCTTTTTTTTTTCTAATCGCACCTTATTGACAACTCACGTTATTAATTATCTATCACATGATAAATACCATAGCCAATTAGATTGGAATTATACGCAATATGATTATCTCTTACTTTGCGAAAACGGAAGTTTTTTTCATCGCTGTCCTTCGAGCTCGAGTTATGATTCCATGGGCTATTTGTCTTTTGAAGTCTGCATCTTCGGGAAATATATCTGTTTCCTGAGACAAGCGTGTTATTTAGAACAAAATAGACCATTTCCGAATCTTCAAAATGATGCCAAGGGTATCACCTTTCTCATTACTATATGCAGAGGAAAGAAAATCATTTTAATTCCAAAGGTTTTAATGCGCTTCGTTTTATGGTCGACGCTTTGGGCATTTCGAAAATTGGTCCATTTTTCCAATTATATAACAAAAGGCATATAACAAAACCAAATACTTAATCAGCACGTTTTCAGTTTCGACTGGATAAATTGGTGGCCAGTAAAGAAGAAATTAAACTGCGAAACCTTTGACGAGGTCTTACCGCCTTCGAGATCTGGCCTTAATGTATACCTCAAGACGCCGTCCTCCAATGGAGTAGTTAATGAAATGAAATAATAAAGATGCTGTGGATGTAAATACTTCTTGATGTCAGCGGCGCAGTCTCGGTCAACAACGTCAAAATATGTAGTCGAGTCATTTTTGTCCGGCCTCACAGCTTCACCTCTATTTTGGGGTATGCTACGAAATGTAGTTTAGATGATTTAGATGGGTGGGAAAAACAAAGAGTTTGGCTTATACATTTGTTCAACTTTCGAGCTCAGTCGTTGAGCCTTAAAAACGTGATATCCTTTGCATTTACAGCTGGGTCAAGATGGCGAAGACGGCTCCATCATAGAAACACTAAAGAAAGACTTGCCACCGGGAGCGATTGTCGGGGACCTCAGGGTAACACTGGAACAGATCAGCGAAACAACAGAGATAGACGTGAGTGCAATACTTGTTTGCCGCTTGCCTACTCTTTTTAGTCTTTATTCTTGTTTTCAGTGAAGTTCTGAGAGGAATACTGTTAGAGTAAATCACTCTGAAATTCTTCGTAAATCTCAGACATAGATGTGAATTGAGGCTGATGTTGATTGGTCTTCTTAAACTTAAGTCTTTGGATGAGCCCGTGGTCCACACTGCCGAAGTTTTACCTTTTTTAAAAACACAGCGGTCAAGCATCTGCGCATGTACAAACGTTTAAATGACTAGGTCTGGCTGGATAGCATACTCTTAGGCTATCAGAACCAAGTCTTTGAAACAACCACACAAGCTGTTAAGACGCGTTGATGCGAAATATAACTTACTTTGCCTTTACTACTCAACCGGACACACAAAGAGTTGACATTTGGGCGAGTTGGCCAGCCAAGCCACCGTTTATTTCACGCCGAATCGATATGCTAACAGAGATCTTTTACAATTGAAGTAAACTAAAAGCACCAAAGCCGGACTCTAAAACTCCTAAAATCCAGCAGGCGGAAAAAAACGGGGAACGTGTACCTCCGACCAAGGCAGAGGTGCCACCCTTGGGGTTTTAGGGTATTCTATGAATGACATATGCGTTTTTACATAGTTACTTAACGTACTATGCAGTAAATGGTTTGAACCCGGGGGTAACATATGTGAAGGTGTAGTCTGATCGTCCGGGTGAGTGTAGTCCTGAGAAGGACTGTTGTCGGTGGTAGTGACTGACGTTTCGACAACCTGTGCGGAACTTATCATCAGAGTCATGCAAGTACCGCTCTAAATTTATACAAAAGACGAAAACGAAAACAAAGAGCTACACACGGTGAAGGCTGACCGTAGAATGCCTTGCCTTACTAATGACCTCTGCTTACAAACCACGATCCCATAACTTCCCGCGTACCTCGCAGCCACCCCCAGTCCTCTTCTTCGGCAAAATATTAATTTATGCTAAGTAGGATTACCACAAATTACATTTTCTCAATAAAGCTGAATACAAAATTGTAAAAATAATGTGGCCATTATTATTGTCATAATTGTTAGTAGGACTATCATAAGATTATGAAGTTTTTGTTTATTTTATTTTATTTTATTTTTTTTAAATTTTGCAGCTTAGAGAAATTGTTGCTCTGCTAAACGCTGTTTTTAAGAGGCAAAACCGTAAATTCCAGAAAGACGAGAAAGTGATTGCATACCCCCCAAAGTATTACGCGGAGCTCTTTTCGCTGTACCAGAACGTCTCCAAATCGTAAGTACTGAGTTGAACGAATAGGTATCATTTATTTCATTAATTTAAATTGCCCTGCTTGAAATGCCGTCAAAGGAAGAAGAACGCAAGGGGTCAGAAAAATGGACCAGGATTCGGCCATTTTTATACTGTGAAACAGTCTACGTCACCGGCAAGATATGGTTGCTACAAAGGAAAGATTATACAGATAAAATTATTTTCATAGCCATTATCAGTGCCATTGCCGTAGCCATTTCCTTTGCCTTTTTTATCACCATCACAAATGTCAATGCCTATGAGGCGCCAAAGTGGACAAAAATGTCGTTTAGCAGTTTTTCTTTCCAATTATATAAATATGTTCTAAACTGTAGATTTTTGTCATCAGTTAACGTATTATGTGCTAACTTAGTGAAATATTTATTCTCTTTTTCGCATTTATTTTCTAAACTCTTCAGTTGCATTCTAATTGCAAAGAAAATGCGTTACAAGTACAGAAAAAACTATTCTAATTGAAATGTGTCTTAGATGTTCTAATGTTCTTGTTACATTCAATTAAAAAAAAAGTATTCTATATAATGTTCTTTTCGTGCCAAGTTTGAAAAAAACTCTGCTCATAAGAATGAAAAATTATCCTATTCTCAGTCCAAAAATACAGGGCAATTGCAAAAAAAAAAAAAAATACATGGAAATTGCAAAAACTACATGGCAATTGCAAAAAATACATGCCAATTGCAAAAAATACATGACAGTTGCAAAAAAAAACGTTCTAATTAGTATGCAAATTATATTCAGTTGAATTTTTCGTGCTAATTAAAACACGCTTCTAATTAAAACGAAAATTGTGCTACACAAAGCAATGTTGGGTAAGGGTTTCGCGGACCCCGTTTTGGCGCTAATTTTATAGCTTTGAATTTGAAGACTATCTAGAAAAGCTACGATATGCCTTAATACCGTCGAGGAAGAGGCAACATAGAGATAACTAGAGAGATTCTTAGAAAACACTCAAACAGTTCTCGGTCAAATTGCTAGCTTCAGTCAACAATGGGAGACTCAGAATAACAAACCTGAACGAGTTAGAAAACGCTGTTGATCGAATGACCGAGATCTGTACAACGTTTGGCGTTCTTCATCAGAGTGTACCTACCCACAGTGCTGCAAATAATTCAGTCGCCTGACGAGTATTTTTGACGATATACGAACACATCATCTTCGTACGAGACTCAAAGGTTTAAATAAAGAGAGTGCCTGTTCTTCTGAATACCAATGCCCAGTGAGCAGCAGCGGCGAAAAAGGTCGTCCTCTTTTTGAAATTATGAAGGATCAACTGGAATTATTGCGAAGTAAACACTTTCGCTCGGCTAGAATTGCTAAATTACTGAGAATTTCTGAGAGAACTCTTAGAAGACGAAGAGAGGAATCTGGAATCTGTTACGAGTTCGATGTTTGAGTGGCAGGTGATTTGTAGTCATAACAGAACGCAGGGTTATCGGAACGGCATATGGTATTTCGTGGACTGGACTCGACTCGACTAGTAAAACGAGGACTAGTAGAGCGCGGACTAGTAAAACGAGGACTAGTAAAACGCGGACTAGTAAAACGCGGACTAGTAAAGCGCGGACTAGTAAAGCGCGGACTAGTAAAGCGCGGACTAGTAAAGCGCGGACTAGTAAAGCGCGGACTAGTAAAGCGCGGACTAGTAAAGCGCGGACTAGTAAAGCGCGGACTAGTAAAGCGCGGACTAGTAAAGCGCGGACTAGTAAAGCGCGGACTAGTAAAGCGCGGACTAGTAAAGCGCGGACTAGTAAAGCGCGGACTAGTAAAGCGCGGACTAGTAAAGCGAGGACTAGCAAAGCGCGGACTAGCAAAGCGCGGACTAGTAAAGCGCGGACTAGTAAAGCGCGGACTAGCAAAACGCGGACTTAACAACGACAACAACAACAAAAAAACAATTTCATACGAAGGCGATCACAAGACTTAATGGCGAGCCAATTTAGTGAGTGACAATTTAGTGAGTGACAATTTAGTGAGTGACAATCCCTGTTTGAGCTGCACATGGGTTTGACATGCACCAGATACAAACGAATTTATAAGTTTAGGCTAAGAAAGAATTTTATTCAGCACCAGTTCAAAATCCTAAAATACACTTTCGTCGTAAATTTCACGGCAGAAACGCAGGAATTCGATGAATAAAAGTCGTATTAAATCTCCTCGTGTCTAGGTAGAAAGAGTCTCATTGACTTCAGCCTTTCGGTGGAAGAATAACCGATTTACACACGCCATTACAGAAAACAAACAAGCAGAATGACAACTCCAAAACACATATTCACATTCACGTACAATTTGACTTTCCGTGACATTTTAAAACGGAACATAAGTAAATCTTCGATTATTAATCGTCGTTGGAAATGAAAAATACTTTCCGTAAGATCTCTGTTTTTCTCTTTACGAGAAAATCGTCGCATGATCATTTAACTCGTGTGTGTTTGTCCCACCAGTACTGCTGTTTAACGTATGCTTCTTTACTCTTCAATTGACAGGTGTCACATCGTGACAGTTACTTATCAAAAAATTTTTCACAATGTGCTCGGAAGCCTTTAATTACCTTTACAAATAAAAATGTTTCGGCGAAAGCTTTCTCTTTAATTTGAAGAACCCGAATGATTTAGGGCTACAATTACGAGTTTAATTACAGGAAAATCCTCCTTGAACTTAACAATTTGATAGCGAGTGAGTTATAAAGAAAACAAACTTTATTCAAATTAAAGAGAAATCTTTTGCCGAAACATTTTTATTTGTAAAGGTAGTTAAAAGGTTTCCGAGCAAATTTTCAAACATTTTTTTGAAAAGTAACTGTCACGATGTGACACCTGTCAATTGAAGAGTAAAAAAAGCAAACGCTTTTGAAGAAACAGCAGTACTGGTGTGACAAACACACACAAGTTAACTGATCAGGCGACGATTTTCTCGTAAAGAGAAAAACAGAGATATTACGGAAAGTATTTTTTATTTCCAACGACGATTAATCTTCGAAGATTTACCTCTGTTCCGTTTTAAAATGTCACGGAAAGTCAAATTGTAAGTGAATGCGAATATGTGTTTTGGAGTTGTCAGTCTGCTTGTTTTTTTTCTGTAATGGCGTGCGTAAATCGGTTATTCTTCCACCGAAAAGCTGAAGTCAGTGAGACTCTTTCTACCTAGACACAAGGAGATTTAATACGACTTTCATTCATCGAATTCCTGCGTTTCTGCCGTGAAATTTACGACGAAAGTGTATTTTAGGATTTTGAACTGGTGCTGAATAAAATTCTTTCTTAGCCTAAACTTATAAATTCGTTTGTATCTGGTGCATGTCAAACCCATGTGTAGCTTAAAGGTCAAACAGGGATTGTCACTCACTAAATTGGCTCGCCATTAAGTCTTGTGATCGCCTTCGTAAGAAATTTTTGTTGTTGTTGTTGTTGTCGTTGTTAAGTCCGCGTTTTACTAGTCCGCGTTTTACTAGTCCGCGTTTTGCTAGTCCGCGTTTTACTAGTCCGCGTTTTACTAGTCCGCGTTTTACTGGTCCGCGTTTTGCTAGTCCGCGTTTTACTAGTCCGCGTTTTACTAGTCCGCGTTTTACTAGTCCACGCTTTACTAGTCCGCGTTTTACTAGTCCGCGTTTTACTAGTCCGCGTTTTACTAGTCCGCGTTTTACTAGTCCTCGTTTTACTAGTCCGCGCTTTACCAGTCCACGCTTTACTAGTCCGCGTTTTACTAGTCCAGTCCAGTCCAGTCCAGTCCAGTCCACGAATTACCATATGCCTATCGGAACAGCAACAAGAAGGTTTATTCCAAAATGAGCGTAGTTTTCACTTGATTAACTTTACACTAGCCCGTAACTCACTAAACTATCACGGCCTCCGCGCATTCGCCAACTTCGATCAACTTGAAAATATTCACGGCCTCCGCCAAATTCAAGAAACACTGCCTCGTCACACTTGACTGATTGCGTATGATCACTACCAACTCTCATCGCTGTGAAAACTAACTTCAAGCTTTGCGTAACTTGTCCTAGTTATATACTTACGCGATAAAGTTCTAGAACTTTCTAAAAATGGTCTAATTATAGCAACATTACAAAATATCCCAATTTTCGAAACGATTACATAATTTACTAAAATAAACAAGCCATGACCTTTCGCGAACCTTCAAGAAGGTCATGCATGTCGCGCAACATTATTTTTCGTAACAGACTCGAAACGGACGGTTTTACTGAGATTTCAGAGAGCAACCTCACAGCTGTCGTTCAATCAGTGAAATCGCTTACTCGGCTCCCAATATTGGCCAGAGTCGCATGGTAAATGCATTGAGGAGCAGCGGTCTGCATGTGCAGCGCTAGAGGGTCCGCGAAATAATGAGGAAAATAGACTGAAGTATTTGCAGCGCTGTTGTTGGGTACACTCTGATGAAGAACGCCAAACGTTGTACAGATCTCGGTCATTCGATCAACAGCGTTTTCTAAGTCGTTCAGTTTTGTTATTCTGGGTCTCCCATTGTTGAATGAAGCTAGCAATTTGACCGAGAACTGCTAGAGTATTTTCTAAGAATCTCTCTAGCTATCTCTATGTCGCCTCTTCCTCGACGGTATAAAGGCATATCGTAGCTTTTCTAGATAGTCATCAAATTCAAAGCTTTAAAATTAGCGCCAAAACGGGGTCCGCGAAACCCTTACCCAACACCGCTTTGTGTAGCATCAATTTGCATTTTAATTGGAAGCGCGTTTTAATTAGCACGAAAAATTCAACTGAATATAATTTGCATACTAATTAGAACGCTTTTATTTGCAATTGCCATGTATTTTTTGCAGTTACCATGTATTTTTTGCAATTGCCATGTATTTTTTGCAATTGCCATGTATTTTTTGCAATTGCCATGTATTTTTTGCAATTGCCATGTATTTTTTGCAATTGCCATGTATTTTTTGCAATTGCCATGTATTTTCGGACTGAGACTAGGATAATTTTTCATTCTTAAGAGCAGAGTTTTTTTCTAACTTGGCACGAAAAGAACATTATTAGAATACTTTTTTTTTTAAATAGAATGTAATAAGAACATTAGAACATAAAAAACACATTTCAATTAGAATAATTTTTTCTGTACTTGTAACGCATTTTCTTTGCAATTAGAATGCAACTGAAGCGTTTAGAAAATAAATGCGAAAAAGAGCATAAATATTTCACTAAGTTAGCATCTAATATGTAAACTGATGACAAAAATCTTCAGTTTAGAACATATTTATATAATTGGAAAGAAAAATTGCTAAACAGCATTTTTGTCCCCTTTGGCGCCTCATAAATGCCATCGCCATTGCCATATATATTGCCATGGTCATTGTCTTTTCTATTGCCTTTTCTATCGCCATCGACAATGCCATTGTCATTACCTTTTCCATCGCCATTGTTATTTTCAATATCACTACCGTTGCCATTTCCTTTTTCAATGCTCTTTTTGATTCTCTTCTCTAAAGAGACCCAACGGTTCTTGTCAATTACATTATGTGGCAAGTCGTTAATAACTTTGTGAAGATAATGCCCAAAAGATACAGAGATGCCAAAGAACAGTACGCCGTCACCCTCTCAGGCAACAGAACAACATATCGTTGGCAGCAGTGTATTAATGATATGCAGCAGGTGTTTGGAATGCCTCTTGGATTGCTGTTCGTGGATGCTTCATTTGACGAAAAAAGCAAAGCTACGGTATGTCAGAAACGAAAAGGTTATAGGAAGGATTAAGATTAATGGAGTTGAAATGCAGTTTTAACACAGTATTGAAAAAACCAGGAAAGATTTATTACTCGACGTTTCGGGGTCATCGTGACTCCATTATCAAGAGACTAGTTTAAAAACATGCAAATAAGAAAAGGTACAAGAATAGCATAAATTAGACTGAACGGCTTAAACAAACACCTTGGCGCGGATGGAATCCGTTTGCACGTTCAGTGTTGGCAAACGTGCAAACGGATTCCATCCGCGCCAAGGTGTTTGTTTAAGCCGTTCAGTCTAATTTATGCTATTCTTGTACCTTTCCTTATTTGCATGTTTTTAAACTAGTCTCTTGATAATGGAGTCACGATGACCCCGAAACGTCGAGTAATAAATCTTTCCTGGTTTTTTCTATGCCTTTGCTTTAGCAAATCCCTGCTAACACAGTATTATCATTTAATTTGACCTAAGATTCAGTCACCTCCAATCTGAACTACGACTTTTCCATTGCATGCTGCTGGTCTTTTTACAGGCTGGAATATGTCGAACTCCGAGTAGTTCGTAACCACAGGCATAAGCGCATTGTAAACCTGCGTCACGTATTTAGCTGTAGACGTGAAGAGTTTAGATACTGGTTTGTTTTTGTTTTTGTGTTTTTTTTCTATTAATTTCACTTACATGCACATTCGAAAAAAACGTGCGCTAACGAACACCCACTAAACCTCGCTTCTCGACTACCAAAGGAATTTTACAAATCGTAAAAACTCTAACAAATGTTGCACAATTTAACTCGTGTGGAATGATGAACTTGTCCCTCTGCTCTTCGTAATTCTAGTCTGTCCGTGCCGAAAATCGTCTTGACTCTATAAAAGTTCGATTGAGGGAGTAATAAGCAAACAGGCAGAATTGATAACGTGTAAATATAATATTGATAACGTGTAAATATAATGTACACGCTCTTTGAGGGATAGATAAGTTTTTTCAGTTAGTTAATTCAGTGACACCAGATTATTGCTCGTCCCATCTGGAGACAAAATTATCATTAATCACTTACTGTGAGTTAAAAATAGTGTTTTCTTGATCCAGATAACACAAATGACAGAGTTGATCAAAGAAGAATTTATTAGCGGCCTCGACTCATTGGAATGGATGTCTTCCTTGACCAAAACGAACGCAAGAATAAAGGTGTGATTGTCTACAGTTAAAGCGTTTCCGAATTAGTCTCGATTTTTCCTGCTTAGCGTCAGCAGAAGCTCTTCAGCGTTACCAGTTATAAAAGGACTATTGTGAAGGCAATGCATAATGCGGATAGTTGAGCCGGAAAAATAGACCCATTTCATTATTCCATAGACAGAAGCAAGACGAGTGAATTGTTCAGCTTTTTGAAGGTTAATCGAGGTTGCCCGCTTATTGATGCTTATAAGGAAACATTTACAACGTGTTGTCTCCTTTTCAGGCCAACGCAATCGCAGAAGATATTGGCTACCCTGACTTTATAAAGGATCCAGCCAAGCTAGCTGCAACAATTAAAGATGTAAGCTGTCAACGCAGACAAAACGTTTGGAACATTCTGAGTAAAAGGAAATTATTACTCAACTGTGCTTCATAGAGTACAAATAACGCCCAAAAGGAGTACAGATATCACGCGATATTTGTACTCCAGAGAGTGTAACGAACTCCCCGTAAATAAATATCCACGAAACTAGCCCGCACTGAAATAACAATTTGGTGTGTTGGATAATAAATCTCTTATTAAACGTTTTGTTGTGTCGTATCGCTGAGTATTTTTACTTGTTGTATCTATTTTGACTCATAAAAATACTCAGCGATACTACACAACAATTAAAGATGTAAGTTGTCAATGCAGACATAATTTTTGGAACCTTCTGAGTAAAAAGGATTCCCCCTGAGATCCATCGGTTTGGAGAAGGCCGCTGTGGCACAAAATGATAAAAATAAAAACCCACAGAAACTAGAATGCAATTACCTGCAATCATTCTCTATATCTGAAAAAAGAAAAAAAATCTTTTTTTTTCGGTTTTTTTCCTAATGATTTGTTTTCTTAGTATTTCAGGGATCTAGAGTTAAAAAATAATGGCTAATTTATTTCTGTCTCCTTTCTAAAAAATAAGAAAAGAAAACTTTTGCTTTCTCAACAATAAATATTTGAGTAAAGTATTGTTCTTAAAGATTAAAAATAAAAGAATTGTCCTCACTCGCTCTCTTATTGAAATTGTATTCAGAAAAAATTCAGCTATTTAGCATTTGTACCATTTTTTTGACCTTATTTGCTTCAGGACGTTCACACGAAAAGTGTTCTCGCTATTTTACAATTTTCCTTTCTTTCACAGCTGACAGTTGGTGAATATCTCTTTGAGAATACAAAGAACGCTTTAACGTTTGTAGCAGACGAAACATACGGTTCATTGGACAAGCCTGTGGATAGAGACCAGTAAGTAATAGCTCTTCTCCTCTGTTCTCCTCCGGGTATAAATGAATAGAGAAGAAACCAAAATATAAAGAACTCTCTCACGTTTGTAGCAGAAGAAACATACGGTTTATTGGACAAGCCTGTGGATAGAGACCAGCAAGGAAAATCTTCTTTCCTTCCCTCTCCTCCATTTTCCTTTGTATCTAAGAGCCCCATGCTACTTCGGCATGAGCGGTTGTTGAAAATGCTGAGTGATCTCAAATTTGAAAGAGAAATGCGATCGTTTGTCTCACGACGTGGCCGCTTCGGGTGTGGTTGCGACATTTCGACCGCATACTGCTGGTCTTCTTTAGGCGTCGAGGTCGACTGAGTACGCGTACGACCTCATCGTCTAACGTCTTATCTACCACGATGAATAACCACGACCTATTTTATGATCTCAAATTTCTTTCAGGTAAACTTGATCAAAGTCGGTGGACTTGTCTTTTGACAGCTCTTTCTCTTTCTTTACAACTTTAGATGGTTCATGGGCCCATCCCAAGTAAATGGCTACTACTCACCCAGGCAAAACCGAATCGGCAAGTTTCCAAGTCTTTTTATACTTTTCAAGTTACTAGTACCTTGTAGGTACTTAAGTTTTCATTTGTAGTGACCACTTAGCAATGACCTAGCTCACCTGTGGCTCAGAGGTAAGGCCTGGGAGCGAGGAATCTGAAGGTCATGAGGACTCAGAAAAATTCTTTGTCCCATTATCGTGACATGACTGAAAACATCTTTCTTCAATGTCATTTCTGTAGTGGTATGTATTTATTCTTAGCACGAATTACATAGTTTCTGTAGTATACCTTTCCTTAAAAGAAACGAGAAGCGTTGGTGGGAACTTTAAAGTTAATTTTTTGGGAGCGATACGTACCTTGTTAATCTATTTTGGAATTTATGGTGGGAGATAATGATAGTTAGAGAACAATTACATAAAATGCCCCCGGCTCCCTCTCACTCGATCTGGTATAGAATAGATGCACGCTCCTTTGAATCTTCAGTGATTCCTTTTGAATCAGCACGTTTCGTTTTCAAGTGATGTTTTCGTATTTTCTTATATAGGTTAAGATTAAGGAATTTAAACGGGAGCCCATCAAGGGCGTCTGATTTAACTGAATCCTTGACTGCACCGAATTCAAGTTAGTCGAGGTTCTACGCACTGCTTGAGAACTTTCAAGTCATTTATTATGAATGGGAATGATATAAAACCACAACTTTTATTTTCAGTTTTCCTAGCGGCCATTCTACAACCACCTTTCTACAACCCAAATTACCCCAAGTATGTTATAATGCTTATTTGTTGTTTGCTGTCGGTTTTGTTGTTAGACACTTTTATTACGAACCTTACACTTTGAGTCTGGAACCAAACTTTTCTTCCTAATCTTTTAGTAATGTACATGTAAAACGGACAAGCTAGCCTCAGCTTTAATCTTTAATCTTGAATACAAATTCCAAACAAATTTCATTCAACAAGTCAATTCAATCAATTTTAGGACAGCTCAAAACAGAACACAAGATTCCTTAAAATAAGCCGCCTTCATTATTTACCTAGTTAACTCGTGAAAGAGATAAGATAATTAGGATAAAAATTAGCCCTAGAATTTCAATAAAAACAAAAACTTAGAAACTTCTTGCGATAAAAAATTGGCACTGAACTTAACATAACTTAGAGACTTGTATTCCGGTAACTCTCGTCGCGATGCCGCGATGAAGATCGCGTTAGAGAGAGAAACAAGGATAAGAATACGATAGGATTACAAGTTAAAAGTAATAGTAACTTTTTTTTTTGTCAGATATCTTAACTATGGTGGAATTGGTATGGTGATTGGTCACGAGGTTACTCATGGATTCGACGGCACTGGTGCGTTATCAATAGTCCATTTTACAGTTGTAGGTTTGGTTGCCAAGCCTTCTCACGGGAGTGAGGCAAATGAACGTCCATGTTATGATACAAATGTTGCTGCTATTCAAATGTAGATTACTTTGTGATCATGCTAACAAGATACTGGTCTCTATCACAACAAGATCACCCTCAGCCTCACTCCAAATCAAAGGCGCGGCAATTCAGTACACAACTGTAAAATGGCCAATAGTCGACTTACCTATTTTAGACTTTATCTCCTTTTAAACTGATTGTATGCTGTAGTACGTGCTTTTGTTTTAAATGAGTCTTGAAATACTTTGTGTAACCCTATGTAAAACTATTTTACCATTGCCAATGGCTGGCTGTTTTTTGCAATTTTTCTTTTTAAAACACAGTAAGATAAACTTTAACCAGCCAAACAGGAAATTCTTTTGCCAAATATGAATATTAGCCAACCTTCACAAGCCCAAATTCCACTCACATTGAGCGGAAATCGAGAAAACGGGTGGGTGCAACCACAAACATAAGTTGGACGCGTTTATTACGGAATGGAATAAACGGAAGTGCCTCCCATAAACGGTTTTGCAGTACTGATTCACTGAAAGATTCACTTTTGTCATGGGTAACCAACCACTATATTTCTCTTTAACGCATGTCTCCGTATTCTCTGGTTTACCTACAGGAAGACTATTTGACAAGGATGGCAATATAAACAACTGGTGGTCGACTTTCTCATTTGCTGGATTTTCGTCACGAGCAAACTGCCTTTCGGAACAATATTCTAAATTTGAAGTTTACGGGAAGAAGGTAACATGGCGTGTCATGTAACGTCACGCTTAGGCTTTTTCATAACTTTTCGGTGCATTCTTTAGTGTGGCCAAACTGCCCGAACAGCCATAAGTAGCCAAAATACCAAAAAGGCCCACTAGTGGCCAAAATGCCAAAACGACCTCTAGAGCCCAAAATACCCAAACGGCCAATAGTGGCCTAAATGCCTAAACGGCCACTTGTGGCCAAAATACCAATACGGCCACTAATGGCCAAAATGCCCAAACGGCCACTACTGGAAAAAATGCCTGAACGACCACTACTTGACAAAAAGTCAAAACATCCATTAGTGGACAAAATCCCATAACAGCCACAAGTGGACAAAATGCCTAACAGCCACTAGTAGCTAAAATTCCTAAAGGGCTACTAGTGGACAAAATGCCCAAACGGCCAGTACTGGCAAAAATGCCCAAACAGTCAATAGTGGCCAAAATGCCTACACAGCCACTAGTGGCCAAAATACCCAAACGGCCACTAGTGGATAAAATGCATTAACGGCCACTAGTAGCCAAAATGCCCTAACGGCCACCAGTGGCAAAAATGGCTAAACGACCACTAGTATACAAAATGCCCAAACGACCACCAGTGGACAAAATGCCTTAATGGCCACTAGAGGGCAAAAAGCCCTAACGGCCACAAGTAGACTAAAGGCCTAAACGGCCACTAGTGGAAAAAAATTCCTAAACGGCCACTGAAGGCCAAAATGACTAAAAGGCCTAGTGGACAAAATGTCCTAACGGCCACTAGTAAGCAAACTGCCTAAACGGCCACAAGAGCACAAACTACCTAAACTTCCTCTACTAGACAAAACGCGTAAACAGCCACTTATAGCCAAAATGCCCACTCGGCCACCAGTGGAAAAAAATGCCCTAACGGCCACTAGTGGACAAAATGCCTAAACGGCCCACTAAAGGACAAAATGCACAAACTGCTATTAGTAGAAAAAAAGCCTAAACGTCCATTGGAGGCCAAAATGCCTAAACGGCCGCTAGTGGCTACAGTGCATTAACAGCCACTAGTGGACAAAAAGCGTTCACTGCCAGTAGTGGAGAGAGTGCCTAAACGGCCACTAGTGGCCAAAATGCCTAAACAGTTACCAGCGGACGAAATGCCAAAACAGCCACTAGTGGACAAAACGCCTAAACGGTCAGTAGGGGACACATTGCTTAAACGGCCACGAGTGGCCAAATTGCCGAAACGGTTACTAGCGGGCAAAATGCCCAAACGGCCACTAGTGGACAAAAAGCCTAAACGGCCACTCGTGGACAAAATTCCTCAACTGTCACTAGACGCCAAAATGCCTGAAAGGCTACTAATGGAAAAAAAAGTCCTAACGGCCACTAGTGGACAAAATGCCTAAAAAGCTTCTAGTGGACAAAATGCCTTAACGGCCACTAGTGGACAAAATGCCTAAAAAGCGTCTAGTGAACAAATTACCTTAACGGCCACTAGTTGACATAATGCCTAAAAAGCCTCTTGTAGACAAAATGCATGAACGGCCACTAATGGACAAAATGCCCTAACGGCCACTAGTGGACAAAATGCCTTAATCTAGTGGCCACTAGTGGCCAAAATGCATAAACGATCACTAGTGGACAAAATGCCTAAACAGCCACTAATGGACAAAATATCCTAACGGCCACTAGAGGCCAAAATGCCTAGACGGCCACTAGTGGGAAAACTGCCTAAACTGCCACTACTGGACAAAAATGCCTAAACGGCCACGGGCCAAATGCTGAAACGGCCACTAGTGGACACAATGCGTAAACGGCCACTAGTGGACAAAGTGCTTAAAGGGCCCTAACGGCCACTAGTGGCCAAAATGGCTAAACGGCTACTAGTAGGCAAAATGCCCAAACGCCCACTAGTGGACAAAATGCTTAGACGACCATTAGTGGAGAAAATGCCCTAACGGCCACTAGTGGTCAAAATGGCTAAACGGCCACATGTAGACTAAATGTCCAAACGCCCACTAGTGGACAAATGCCTTAATGGCCACTAGTGGGCAAAATGCTTAAACGGCACTAGTGGAAAAAGGCCTCAATGGCCACTAGCCAAATAAATAGGGACCTCAGGATTTGAGGACGACGTCTTCTTCTAGGACTTCACGGCATATAAAGGCGTGTGGCGAGAACGCCGTTCTTTGTGCGGGAATTTAGAGAGAAAAGGTATTAACAAGGCGCGAACTTTTTCCAGCCCCTGGTCGAGAATAGCGTCCTTCAGGAAAGCGCGGGACGAACTTTTAAGTTTTTGCGAGGAAATCATCAATGAGGATGAATTTCTGTTGTTGTATGATGTTAACAAGTCGAAAAATCCACAGTATCTTTATTGGAATTATGAAAGATTTACGTTGCAAGATAAAAGTTAGACTGAGTGTAAGACAGATTTTCGCTTCGAAAAATACGACATCTCTCTCTTGGTTGATGGTGTTGGCTTACCTGACGAAATATAATTAAATTCCTTAACTCAGCTGGTCTCTGATGAAGTATAAAAAATTAATGTAATGGAGTCTTTCGAAATGAGTATTCTTTGTAGTGGGATGGAACTTGCATGGATAATAAATATGACAGTCTTAATTACGTGAGACTCAAATCACTTTCAAGATAAGCCGAGAAAACAAGTATCTCCGATATATCTAAGAGTAACCAGTAAATTACCAATTCATGAATAAATCGGTAAAACATGGCAAGCACGAGGAAAATGTATCGAGACTTCTAAAGAAAGATCGCAGCACTCGAAAACTTTTGATTAGGCTCACTGTTGAAACTGCGAGTTTGACTTCTGATTATAACTACACTCTACTTACATCAGCCGACCTCTCACGTGATATGATAAATTGATGCTCAACATGATAAATGCTTGCATTCTCTTTATGAGGAAAACATGTGGAGTCTACTTACTCGGAACTGGAATCCATCGTTTATCTCTGAAAAAACCAACACTGTTAACAACAGATTATACGAAATAAGAGCGAAAACAGCGAAAGAAATCAATAATTTCAGCTCCGAAACCAAACACATACTCACGTTTTGTGCACGACGCGAAATTTAGAAAATGGCGTACTCGCCATTTGTGAAACGCCGTCCCATTCACACAAAGACATGCGCAATGTCATTTTTAGGTGGAAACAAACTTCCGGTGGCGTCCTAGACAGGTAACGTCCTCAAATCTTAAGGTCTCTAATTCCTAAACGTCCACTGGAGGCAAAAATGCATAAAAGACCAGTAGTGAACAAAACGTCCTTACTGCCACTAGTGACGAAAATATCAAAACAGCCCCCAGTGAACAAATTGCTTAAACTGCCGCTAGTGGAGAAAATGCCCTAACGGCCACAACTGGACAAAATGCCTAGACGGTTACTACTACCCAAACTGCCCAAGCGGCCACTAGTGGCTAAAAGGCGTTAACGGCCACTAGTGGATAAAACACCTAAACAACCAGTACTGGACAGAGTCCTTAAACGACCACTAGCAGCCAAAATGCCTAAACGATTACTTATAGGCGCACACAATCCCAAAACATCCACTAGTGGAAAAAACGCCTAAACGGTCAGTAGTGGACAGAGTGCTTAAACGGCCACTAGTCGCCAAAATGCCGAAACGATTACTGGACTAAGTGGACAAAATGCCAAAATGGCCACTACGTAGTGGCCAAAAGGCCTAAAAAACCGTTAGTGGAAAAAAATTCCTAAGCGGCCACTGGAGGCTAAACTGCGTAACAGGCCACTGGTAGACAAAATACCTAAACAGCCACTAGTAAACAAAATGTCTAAACGCTCTTCAAATTTTTCGAGACTTTAATTTCCTTGACCAAAACAAACTTCTTTTCACCATGGATATTACGTCTCTTTACACTGTCATTCCTAATGGCGAAGGCCTTCTGACCCTTAAACACTTTTTTGACCAACGTACTGTTAAGGAACCTAAATCTGAAACACTACTACGCTTAGCCGAACTAGTGCTCACACTCAATTGTTTTTCATTCGGAAACAACTTCTTCAAACAAACCAATGGTGTAGCCATGGGCACCAAAATGGGACCTAGCTATGCCAATCTTTTTGTAGGTTTTGTCGAACATCAATTTTTCAGCCAATACAACGGGTCCAAACCTGAACTCTACGGTCGCTACATCGACGACTGTATCGGCGCTACCTTCTCTACCAGAGAGGAGCTCACTAAATTCATAACCGCAGTCAATTCTTTTCACCCGGCTCTGAAATATACTTGGGAAATTTCTGACAATTCTTTCTCCTTTTTAGACGTCAAAGTTTCAATTGAAGGTAAAGGTTTATGCACTAGTGTGTATTACAACCTACAGACTCGCATAATTACTTGTTATATTCGTCTTCGCATCCATCTCACGTTAAGAATTCCATTCCTTTTTCTCAGTTTCTAAGACTTCGTCGTTTATGTAGTGATGACTCTGATTTCCACCACAAATCAGAGTCAATGTGCCAGTTCTTCGATAAACGTGGTTACCCTGTTTCCGTCGTTCAAGCGGGTTACCACCGCGCTCAACTTATTGATCGACATTCAGCACTACAAACGTCGCATAAGGAAGATTCCGACCGCACTCCATTCACTCTCACGTTTCACCCTCACAACCACTCAGTTAAATCCATCATTCTTAAAAACTTTAAATTATTCAAAACGATCCAGAGACAAGCACTATCTTTTCGCAGCCTCCTCTCATTTCATTCAAACGCGACAATAACATAGGTAATTTTTTGGTCAGAAGTTCTTTTCAGACTAATGACCAACCAGGCACTTTTAAATGCGCTCGTGCACGATGCAAAACTTGTCCTTTCATTCACAACACTGATAAAATATCGGGACTTAAACGATCCATTAAGATCACCGATCACTTCACGTGCACCTCCGCCAATGTAATCTATTGCATAACTTGCACTTATTGCAAAAAGATATACATCGGCGAAACAGGCAGAAGACTAGGTGACCGATTCCGAGAACGTCTTCGAGACGTGGAAAGGAATGACAAGGACACATCGAAACCAGTCGCTAGACATTTTAATTTACCTAATCATTCTAAGCAACATATGGCGATCTGCGGTCTTTCCTTGCACTTAGGTGGCACGGAAAGCCGTAAAAATCTTGAACAAAAGCTCATCTTTCAAACCGGCAGTCTAAATCCCACAGGGATCAACGAACGCTTTTCATTCCACTAATTTATTCATGTTTTTCTCGTTGACATGCTCCCACCAATAACGTAGCTCCATTTTCTGCCTTTAAAAGCACACACAACCCACAATTCCTCTATTCGCTCCAACGAAGGGCTAACGCTCGAAACGTCAGCTTTTGTAATCATTACGGTGGCCAATTTACCATTTCAACTTTGTTGATATATCCAAATTATTTCGTTACTCCCACCGACGCAGCCCCAAACAGTTTCTTTCGAATCTATCAGCCTTTATTCAAAATGCCTAAACGGCCACTAGTGGACAAAATGCCTAAACAGCCACTAGTGGAGAAAATGCCTAAACGGCCACTAGTGGACAAACTGCCTAAACGGCCACTAGTGGACAAACTGCCTAAACGGCCACCAGTGGACAAAATGACTAAACGGCCACTAGTGGACAAAATGCCTAAACTGCCACTAGTGGACAAAATGCCTGAACGGCCACTAGTGGACAAAATGCCTAAACAACCACTGGTGGACAAAATGCCTAAACGGCCACTAGTGGACAAACTGCCTAAACGGCCACTAGTGGACAAAATGCCTGAAAAGCCACTAGTGGACAATATACCTAAACGGCCACTATTAGACAAAATGCCTAAACGGCCACTAGTCAACAACCTGCCTAAACGGCCAATGTTGGACAAAGTGCCTAAACGGCCAATAGTAGACAAAATGCCTAAACAGCCACTAGTGGACAAAATGCCTAAACGGCCATTGGTGCTCAAAATGCCTAAACGGCCACTAGTGGACAAAATGTCTAAACTGCCACTAGTGGACAAACTCCCTAAACGGCCACTAGTGGACAAAATGCCTAAACGGCCACTACTGGACAAAATGACTAAACGGCCACTAGTGAACAAACTGCCTATACGGCCACTATTGGACAAAATACCTAAACGGCCATTAGTCCTCAAAATGACTAAACGGCCACTAGTGGACAAAATGCCTAAACGGCCATTAGTCCTCAAAATGACTAAACGGCCACTATTGGACAAAATACCTAAACGGCCATTAGTCCTCAAAATGACTAAACGGCCACTAGTGGACAAAATGCCTAAACGTCCACTAGTGGACAAAATGCCTAAACGGCCACTAGTGCACAAAATGCCTGAACGGCCACTAGTGCACAAAATGCCTAAACGTCCACTAGTGGACAAAATGCCTAAACGGCCACCAGTGCACAAAGTGCCTAAACGGCCACTAGTGCACAAAATGCCTAAACGGCCACTAGTGGACAAAATACCTAAACGGCCACTAGTGGACAAACTGCCTAAATGGCCACTAGTGGACAAAATGCCTAAACGGCCACTAGTGTACAAAATACCTAAACGGCCACTTGTTGACAAACTGCCTAAATGGCCACTAGTGGACAAAATGCCTAATCGGCCACTAATGGACACAATGCCTAAACGGCCATTAGTGGACAAACTGCCTAAACGGCCACTAGTGGACAAACTGCATAAACGGCCACTAGTGGACAAACTGCCTAATCGGCCACTTGTGGACAAACTGCCTAATTGGCCACTAGTGGACAAATTGCCTAAACGGCCACTGGTGGACAAACTGCCTAATCGGCCACTTGTGGACAAAATGCCTAATCGGCCACTTGTGGACAAACTGCCTAATCGGCCACTAGTGGACAAAATGCCTAATCGGCCACTTGTGGACAAAATGCCTAAACGGCACCTAGTGGACAAAATGCCTAAACGGCCATTAGTGGACAAAATGCCCAAACGACCACTAGTGGACAAAATGCCCAAACGGCCACTAGTGGACAGACTGCCTAAACAGCCACTATAGTAGACAAACTGCCTAAACGGCCACTAGTGGACAAAATGCCTGAAAAGCCACTAGTGGACAAAATACCTAAACTGCCACTAGTGGACAAAATGCCTAAACGGCCATTAGTGGAAAAACTGGCTAAACGGCCTCTTGTGGAGAAACTGCCTAAACGGCCACTCGTGGACAAAATGCGTAAACAGCCACTAGTGGAAAAATGCGTAAACGGCCACTAGTGGACAAAATGCCTAAACGACCACTTGTTGACAAAATGCCTAAACGGCCACTGATAGAAAAAATGCCTGAACAGCCACGAGTGGACAAAATTCCTAAATTGCCATTGGTGGTCAAACTTCCTTAGCGGCCACGTGTGGACAAATTGCCTAAACGGCCACTAGTGGACAAACTGCCTAAAAAAACCCCACTAGTGGAAAAAATGCCTAAACGACCACTAGTGGACAAAATGCCCAAACGGCTACTAGTGAACAAAATGCCCAAACAGCTACTAGTGGACAGACTGCCTAAACGACCACTAGTAGACAAACTGCCTAAACCGCCACTAGTGGACAAACTGCCTAAACGGCCACTAGTGGACAAATAGCCTAATCAGCCAATTGTGGACAAAATGCGTAAACGGCACCTAGTAGACAAAATGCCTAAACGGCCACTAGTGGACAAAATACCTAAACGGCCACTTGTTGACAAAATGCCTAAACGGCCACTTGTTAACAAAATGCCTAAACGGCTACTGATAGACAAAATGCCTGAACAGCCACTAGTGGACAAACTGCCTAAACGGCCACCAGTGGACAAACTGCCTAAAGCCCCAATAGTGGACAAAATGCCTAATCGGCCACTTGTCGACAAAATGCCTGAACAGCCCCTAGTGGACAAAATGCCTAAATTGCCACTAGTGGACAAACTGCCTAAACAGCCACTAGTAGACAAACTTCCTAAACGGCCACTAGTAGACAAACTGCCTAAATGGCCACTTGTGGACAAACTGCCTTAGCTGCCACTAGTGGACAAACTGCCTAAACGGCCACTAGTGGACAAATTGCCTAAACGGCCACCAGTGGACAAAATGCGTTAACAGCCACTAGTGGATAAAATGCCTAAACGGCCACTAGTGGAAAAACTGCCAAAACGGCCACAAGTGGACAAAATGCCTTAGCGGCCGCTAGTGGACAACACGCCTAAACGGCCACTAGTGGACAAACTGCTTAAATGGCCACAAGTGGACAAAATGCCTAAACCCCCAGTAGAGGCCAAAATGGCTTAAAGGCCACTAGTGGACAAAATGTCTTAACGGCCCCTAGTGGCCAAACTGCCTAAACGTCCACTAGATGCTAAAATGCCTAAACGGCGGCCGGTAGTGGCTAAAATCCGTTAACGGCCACCAGTGGACAAAATGCCTAAACGGTCACCAATGGACAGAATGCCTAAACGGCCACTAGTGGCCAAAGTGCCTAAACGGCTATTAGTAGACAAAATGGCTAAACTGCCACTAGTGGACAAAATGCATAAACGTCCACTAGATGCCAAAATTCCTAAACGGCCGGTAGCGGCTAAAATGTCTTAACGGTTACTAGTGGACAAAATGCCTAAACGGTTACTAGTGGACAAAATGCCCCAAATGCCGTTAGTGGACAAAATGCCTAAAATGCCAAAACGGACATTATCGGCGAAAATATCCAAACTGCCACTAATGGCCAAAATGCCAAAGTCGCCACAAGTGGCCAAAATGCCAAATCGCCCATTAGTGGCGAAAATGGTAAAACGGCCAAGCCGCACAATAGTAGCACTTTTTCTCTACTTGATTTATTATTGTAAGTGAGGTGGCTCTCCCACAAGCCTGGTGGCTTCTTTGGTCTACTCGCCTTCTAGCTGTTATTGCTTTAAATAAATATTTTTACTACACAGAACACGAGAATTTTATTCCATAAAGCTCATATGTAGAAATCTCTTCGCTTTATTTCACTTGTGAAAAAAGTCTAAACAGCCAATTAGAATGCCGTACAGCTCTTTCACGTGTCGAAGTAGAACCAATCAAATTGCTCGAAAGAAGTACACGGGCGCTCGCTTGCTCGTGCTCGCAAAATTTTTGCAGCTGCTCGCATGCTCGCCCGTATTCTCAATTTAAAAGTGCTCGCAAAATTTGGCCTTTGCTCGAATCGTTTTATTGATATCGTACTTAGATGAAAAAAAAAAAACTTTTGTAAGTGCAGTTTTCCATTCAGCACTTTACTCCCTTTATGTACATGTACTGCGATATTTTCCATTGCCATTAAATTTGCATCGTTAGTGAGTTTCTGTTTCTAATTTGCGTTCAGAAAATTATTTCAATGAAAATTCTCGTGTTATGTGCAATAAACAGCTCACGACATAGAAAGTGCTTTGTAGGGGGTTTTATTCACTCGTTGTTTCTGTCAAAAGCCTTCGCTCGTTCGAGTTTTGACACAAACAACTTGTGAATAAAACCCCGTACGCCGCACTTTCTATGACGTAAATTCTATGTATCGTTAAAATAAAGCAAATAAAGATGATGATGAAGAGGACCGTAAAAGACTCGTTCTACATATAGCTGTTAACAATCTCCTTTGAGGTAACGAATTTAATTTCTTTACTATTTTCCATATCCAGATAGACGGCAACCAGACGCTGAACGAAAACATAGCTGACAACGGCGGACTCAAACTGGCTTTTAAAGTGAGATTCCTTGATTGAATATCAATGAAGCTAGAATACCTAGATGTTTATTTTGGGTGTTTTGTTGAGAGGGGAATTTTAGATATTGGTAAATCTGCAACATTTTTTTATGTTTTGTGTCGTGAATACATCGGAAAAATCTCGTGCGGTTCATAAAGGTATCCAGTTTGTTTTGTTTTCGCTGTTATTTCATCTTAATCTGTTTCCATTTCCTCTATTTTAAAAGTACCTTATGTAATTTTTCCCTTCAGGCTTACAAATCGTTGGTCGCAAAAGAGGGCACTGAGGGCACCCTCCCTGGGCTTGGTTTAACTGAAGAGCAACTGTTCTTTATTGGATTTGCACAGGTTGGTGTCAATCAATTCTACATTTATCGTGAGTGTACTTTTAAACTAGGTTATATCAACATTTAGGGTATACCACACAGCTGAGTAGTGCTTTTCGTGCGAGCTGATTGGCTGTTTCGGAAGTTAATAGCGAGTGCCATTCACCTCCTCTTCACTGAATAATTATTAGATAGAACAAATTATAAAATTTGCAAATTAAAACATAATGGGAAGCGCACTGTTGAAGCTACTTTGTTTTCTGCCATTTAAAGTGTCTCGAAAGTATTTAATTAGTTAACAAAACTGTCTATTTTTCTTTAGCCATGGTGCAGTATTTACAAGAAAAAGGCAGCCCTTCTCCAGCTTCAAACAGACTCCCACACGTTCCCCAAGTACAGGTAAATTAATAAATTTTATCTACGACACAATTTTCTGTTTTTTTTTTTTTTCTTATTTAATACTTTGTTACATTACTGCTATTTGTTTTTCTTTCAGGATCTTTGGTCCTTTGCACAACTACGATAAATTCGCAGAGGCATACAAGTGTAAAGCAGGATCTCCTATGAACCCTGCAAAAAAGTGTACTCTTTGGTGATTCAAAGTTTCTGGATAGGTGCATTTATCACGAGATGACTTTCCCCCAAGTCCAAAGATAAATATCATTGGAGAAAGAGTAAAGCTCAGTCAGTGGTCAGTCCGTATGATTCTCCAAGTATTCCCTTAATGATAGATCCACGAAATGTTCTGAAATTAATTTCTAACAAGATGTAATTTTTTTTCCTAAGCCGGATTCAGTTAAGAGATATAGTTTTTTTAATTGAGAGTTATTTCGATTATGCGCGAAATAGTTTTCTAATTAGTTAGGTTCGTTTGTATTTAAACAGATACCGTAGAGGTTGTTTTAATAATTTTGAATTTGATTAAAAAACTGTTGCCTTGTTCTATATTTGTGAGGCTGCATTGCTGTCTTTTGTTAATTTGTGTAAGGGAATCATTCCCAGGATATTTATTTTTCGGGCTTTTTTGTCATCGTTTGTTTGTTTGTTTGTTTGATTTCTTGAGGAGTGAGTGTTTGATTGGCTCTGGAGAATGTGAAAAGCACGAGGCATTGATGGAAACAACTAGATCCTTCCTATCTACAAACTTAATCTACAAACCTGTAGACTGCTTTTTGCTTACAGAATTGAAAAGTGAAAAAAAGCACATGAAGCATCGACACACTTACCGAAATATATTGATGTTTAGAAGTCCCGAGAGTGTATGCAAAATGGAAGGCAGAACAGGATGTCCCACATCCTCGGAGACCCAGGGGGCTGTGAGTCTCCGAGGATGTGGGAGAAAGCAGCATCGGATCGATTTCCAATGATCAAAGGTATTTATCCTGGTCTTCAACAATCGACAGAAGAGGTGAAATGACAATGACCAAGGGACTAGAAGAGAATCCGTGGCCTTCCTAGCTCAAGAATTTCAACACTCCAGGCAGCAGTCGAAAGATTAAACTCTTTCCAAACACCTTCGGTAATTGCCCGAGAAAATCTCTCCTTCCCATTATGTTCTCGTTACTAAGTTTTTGTTCAGAAATTAATTAGCTAACCGGAAACACAAGTAAGCCTTATCTAAGCGCTTCCTGGAGGTCGTGCACGAACTTAAGCCGTATTGTGAACGACTTTACTACAAAGCGAAGATGAGATTTTGGCGCGCACAGAAAGCAGAAAGCTACGTAGGCGAAAGCGCCAGTTGCTCGACATACCTGCGTGGCCCGTGCGACGAAATAACTTCACGGGATTGGCAAAGTTTCAGTCACAGCAAATTATGCAAAAAATCTAGAGGGATTTAAGCTTAAATCTCGTTTAACGTTTAAAGCGACATATCAATGACTGCAACCATCGTGTTGTATACAAACCTCGCAAACTTTAAAACACGTTCTCTAGTGATACCTGCGAAAGTATTCAGTATAATCTCCGGTAAGATTTTCGCGGATAATCTGATCGATTTCTCTTACATTGTGTGCTGAGACTGAAACTTTTCACCTGAAGCAAATCTCCGTCACACGGCCCAAACAAAT